>NW_025960952.1:0-80120 GCF_023159225.1 Perognathus longimembris pacificus
TGCGCCGTGCGAGTCTCCTTCACGCCGCGTGTCCCGCCCGCCCGCCCGCCCGCCCGCGCCCCGCGCCCATGCTAGGTGTCCGATCCCCCGCACAGCTCCGTCGGTCAGAATTCCTCTCAGAGCTACACGTAAACGCTCCTAGAACCAGACCTCACAAACAGGAGCGAATGACGGGCGGGGAGAGAGCGAGGGAAGGACCGGCCTTGTCCAGAGAGAGAGAGAGAGAGAGAGAGAGAGAGAGAGAGAGACGCATCACCCGACTCGGGAAACCGCACGCCGCTCGGCACATCCCCTACACAACCGCAGTTTAAAAACCAAAGCTAAAGGGGCTGGGGATATGGCCTAGTGGCTAGACTGCTTGCCTCGTATACACGAGGCCCTGGGTTCAATTCCCCAGCACCACATATACAGAAAGCGGCCAGAAGTGGCGCTGTGGCTCAAGTGGCAGAGTGCTAGCCTTGAGCGGGAAGAAGCCAGGGGACAGTGCTCAGGCCCTGAGTTTCAAGGCCCAGGACTAGCAAAAAAAAAAAAAAAAAGCTAAGAGCGCGTCCTCCGGGGCCCGCCACACATTTCCGGACGTCGGCTCCGCGTGTCGATTCCTCGGGGCCAGAGCGCCGTGGCAAATGGTGATTCCATTCTTCCACCCCTGAGTTCAGGCTCGCGGCTCCTGGGAAAGCACGGCCGTTTGGACATCGCGCGCACGCGCAGGGCTTGAGGGCCCCCTCCTGCGGGGAGGCCGGCGGGGGGTGAACTCGGGCGGCGGGGCCTCCCCGGCTCTGCTCTTGCTTTCCCTCCCCCACGTGGCAGGTGTCGCCTTGTGGGTGAATAGCCCAGAGTGACGGGGCGGAAGTGGCCAGCTGCTTCCCAGAACATCGTCGGAGGGACCGGCGGCACCAGGCCTCTGCCCGTGGACTTTGGTTCCCAGCTAGAACTACGCACTGCGCAGCCCCGGGCGCCCAGCCCTTCCCGTCTAAGGGACGTCGGGAAGGTGGCCGGGGGACCGCATGCCGCTTGCAGGGAGAACCAGCCATGCAGGCGGCGGCAGCCCCCAAGTCCAGACAGGTGTGGCAGAGGGCGGAATCTCTGCACCCCACCTCCAGGCTCCACCCCAACGGCGGTCCAGTCTGAGCCCGGGTCGTCCAAACCTGGCCGCCATAGCAGGAGACTCTCCCGGATTCCCTAACCGCCAATGGAAAGCCAGCCCGGTACAGACAGACTCGCGCCGGTCACCCTAGCTGCTCCGGAAGCCGAGCTGTGAGGAGCACGAGCCGAAGCCAGCCTGGGCGGGAGAGTCCGCGAGACTCTCGTCTCCAACGAACCACCAGAAGGTGGGCCGTGGCGGGGTCGCTAGAGCGGTAGAGCGCCACCCTTGAGCAAAAGAGCTCAGGAGACGGTGCCCGAACCCAGAGCTCCAGCTCCACCACGGACACAAAAACAGTAACGAATCAAGCCAAAAACATCCTCTTTACTGTTATTTTTGAATAATTCAAACATCAAACCTCAATGTTACCTTCACGCCCCTAAAGAAGGCTCTTTTGTCAACAGATCGAACGAAAGGGCCTTGGTTAGATCGCACCGTTTTTGTGTTGTTTGGTTTTTTTCCCGAAAAGTGAGCCTCCTTTACAGAGGGGCCTTATTACTTAGGACCTTCGGCCATGGTAACGTAAATCCTGAAAAAAAAAAATATCTTGAGTCTTCTTTGCGGCATTGCAGACTGACCGTTCCGAGTGAAAACACCGTAGAAAGCACAGTGCTGCGGCACTGTGCGCGGCAGCGGAAATACCCCACCCAAGAAAAGTAGGAAAACGGAAAGAAAACAAAAAATGAGGTCTAATGTTGCCATCCAAATAACAGCTTCAGTCGTCTGGAAAACGTGTATGTGTTTGCCCTCAGTGAAGATGAGAATACAGAGCCGTCCTTGCCCCTGGGCTGGGTGCTGGGAAAGCCAAGCACGGAACGCTCGGCGGAGACCATGGCGCCCTCTTCTCGGGTGCTGGGATGGTGTGCGTTATTTTTCAGTACGGTGATTTCCACGATTGCCGTTCCGGTGCCGAGAGTGTTAAGCAGGATTCTGAAAGCTGCCGTCTCGCGCTCCTCCAGAGATGAGACTTGCCCCGATCGCGAGCCCCCGACGGCCGCCCAGGGCTCCCGGGATCGCTTGGACGGAAGAGTACAGCACCTCCCGCGCCTCTGCTGGCTGGACGGCTGGTCGTGCCGATCACTGAGTTCAATCGCTGAATTAACACTTTAGGAAAAGGCACTTTGGTTTCCCTCGCTGGCACCGCCTTTGACGTTATACGATCGGCAAGGGCGAGGTCTGGGTGACCCCGCGGGGCCGGTCAGCAACCAGATTAGGAGCTGGGAGGTGCAGGAAGGCATTCCTCTCCTTTCCTGCGAATGTCGTTCAGAAAACTCCAGGGGACACTGATTTTAAAAAGCAAATCGACGGAAAGACTCTTCACGTGCCTCACTATAAAAAAAAAATACACTAATAAAGCAATATACTTTTCTCTTCACAAATAGAAAACCTAAGAGGGAAATGAAGAAAATATCCAATTTACAATGACAACAAAAATATGTGTGTATTATATATATATATAATGTGCGTAAAAAAATCCTCAGCATTGAAGATGTTATGACGTGATCTTGATTGCCACATGTAAGAATAAATACTTGCTGGGCGCTGGTGGCTCACCCCTGTGATCTCAGCTGCTCAGGAGGCGGAAAGCTGAGGGTCTCCGTGTGAAGCCAGCCCCGGCAGATAAGCCTGGGAGACGGGTATATTGAAATAACCAGCAGGACGCCAGAAGAAGTACGGCTCAAGTGGCGGAGGGCCAGCCTTGACTGACAAAGCCAAGCGAGGCCACGACCCCCCAAGTTCAAGGGGACGCTCTGAAGGAGGCGGGTGCCGATGGCGCGGGCCCGTAATCCTGGCTACTCCGGAGGGCGAAATCCGGAGGACTCATTCAGAGCCACCCTGGGCAGAAAAGTCTTGCGCACTCCATCTCCAAAATAACCGGGAAAAAGCTGGAGCGGAGGCTTTGTTCAAGTGTTAGAGCACCAGCTGAGCAAGCAAGACCTGTCAATAATAATATTCTTCCGGGAACACAGCTGGACAGTCCTGAAGACAAAATCTACATCCACCCCGCCGTGGGAAGCAAGAATCACGTCCTTGCGAGCGCCGGATTAGGAGCCCGACCACCAGTGAAACCCCCTCTCTACACCCCAAAGGGTCAAAAACCAAGCTTCCCGGGAAAGAGGGAAGTACGTGTTCATCCATCACCGTACACCCGGACATTTCGGAAAATAATTGGGCAGCAGCTGTCTGGACTTCTGGGGCTTCCACACGCGTGTGTTTGTTGGGGAGTCGCGGCTCCCCCCCCCCCCCGCCCGTCGGCGTGTTCGGGGCTGGCTGGTGTTCGTAAGTGCTTGAGCGGAGAGACGGTCCGGGTGTCCGGCCGGCCCCGCTCCGGCTGAGCTGCGGCTCTGCGGCTTGGGAGTTCGGTGTCCGTGGGGTTTGCCAGCCGTGTCACTGGCCGGGTCCGGGCTCGGGCCGGTGGGGTGCGTGCAGGCGTGGTCTGCGGAGGAGGATGGGGTGGCGGCTGGGGGAGCCGCGTGGCGAGCCCACTTGTGACCAGATCTGGGTTATCGGGTCCAGGAGCCGAAGGCCCCTGATCTCATTGGGGGGGGGGGGGGGTGGATTCAAAGATGGGCCCCGAGATTTGGGTTCATCCCTGCAAAAGCGGATGCAAGGGCAGCCTGGAGATGAGTGAGTGGAATGTTCAAGAAGGAGCGGGCTTCCCCGAAGGTCCCAAGACCTCAGGCTTTTTAGTGGGGTCTGCAGACACGGGGCTGGTCAGTCCAGGGGCTCGTACACCCTGGATGGTCAGAGTGGGGCGGGCATCCTTCCAGAAACTTCCATGGGAGGCTGGGGCGGGGGGGTCAGCAAATCCCTGTCGCAGGGAGGAGGCGGTTTTGTCGGCATCCACTGTCGTCGTTCCCAAGTGTGAACCCTGTGTCACAACGACCGTGGACTGTGACAGATCTGGCAGAGAAAGCGATGGAGCCCTCTGGCGCTGACCCGGAAGTGGGGGGGGGGGGCCGCGGGGTCGCAGAAGCCGGCCGCAGAGGAACGAGCAAGAGGAGCCCCAGTTCCTGCGGCAGCTGTCCCGACGGCGGGACCGACACGCAAAGGCACGGAGTGGCAGGGGAAGGTCCGTCCTCGCGCCCCACCTCCGCTCGGGGCTGCTGACGTGGGAAGAGGGTCAGGTGGACGCGCGCCCTCCGGCTCTGGAGGAGGGACGCCGCCCCGTTCGTGGGGAACGCGGGGGCGCTGGTCTCTCATCTCACTAGCAAGCCGGGGCGCCCACGCCCCCCCCCCCCCAGCCGTGTCGACTCCTGGACTCCGGGTGGTCGCGTGCGACCCGCTGACCCTCATTTATTCTCTTCTTTTCCTTAGCAATCCTTAAAGGCCATCAGATATGAAATATCCCCGGACAAGGAATACGCTCTTTTCTCCTACAACGTGGAGCCGGTGAGTGTGGCCCTTCTCCGGACCCCGAGTTTATCTACACTGACGCCCCCCCCCCCCCCGCGCCCCATCCTCAGGGCGTTCCCAGCGCCCGCACGGGGCTCCCGTGGGCCCCTACCGCCCCCGAGCAGACAGAAAAAGAATGGGTGCTTCGTGGCGGGGTGGGGGGGGGACCTGAAAGAAAGGAGAGGCGAGAACCGGTCCCGTGGGAGTTCCTGGGGGGGGGGGGGGAGGGGGGTTCCTGGGGAGGGCGTGTGGATGGAGATCTGTATTGACCTTTGGGGCATGTTTCCATCTTCTAAAAACAAAACAAAAAATCTGTGTTCTGCGTGTCAAATGCAGCCGTCGCTGTTCCCCCAAACCAAGCTAACAGGTTGGCGCTCTGCCCGTCGTAAGCCCAATGGCCGCCCTCACTGTGTAAATCCCCGGCTTGGGCATCAGCTAAGCGACTTTTTGCCTGAATGCGCTGTCCAAAGCTCCCGGCGTTGGTGGGGGGGGGGGGGACAGGCAGAGTGCGGGGGGGGGGGGCTGTGGTGCTGTGTGAAGTGCCGGGGGACCCCTCTGAGTGCCCGGCACGCAGCAAGAGAATGGGGGACGGGGATGATCATGCGGTGGATCCTCCCCCTATGCCCACACTGGTGGAGGGGAGGGCGGTGGAGAGTGACCCAGAGGGACCCAGAGTGACCCAGAGGGACCCAGAGGGACCCAGAGGGACCCAGAGGGACCCAGAGGGACCGAGAGGGACCCAGAGGGACCCAGAGGGACCCAGAGGGACTCAGAGGGACCGAGAGGGACTCAGAGGGACCCAGAGTGACCCAGAGGGACCCAGAGGGACCCAGAGGGACCGAGAGGGACCCAGATGGACCCAGAGTGACCCAGAGGGACCCAGAGGGACCAAGAGGGACCCAGAGGGACCCAGAGTGACCCAGAGGGACCCAGAGGGACCAAGAGGGACCAAGAGGGACCCAGATGGACCCAGAGTGACCCAGAGGGACCCAGAGGGACCAAGAGTGACCCAGAGGGACCCAGAGGGACCCAGAGGGACCCAGAGAGACCCAGAGGGACCCAGAGGGACCCAGAGGGACCGAGAGGGACCCAGAGGGACCAAGAGGGACCCAGAGGGACCGAGAGGGACCCAGAGGGACCCAGAGGGACCCAGACGGACCCAGAGGGACCCAGACGGACCCAGAGGGACCGAGAGGGACTGAGAGTGAATGCGGAAACAGGAAGCTTGTTGAGAATGAATGCTCTGAGAAAGGGAGGAGGAGGAGGAGGAGGAGGAGGAGGAGGAGGAGGAGGAGGAGGAGGAGGAGGAGGAGGAGGAGGAGGAGGAGGAGGGAGAGGGCTGGTGCGGTGAATCTGATCGAGGTGAGTTGTTGGCGCGTATGGACTTGTCGCCGGCTTCGTTTCCTCTGTGTGACTGCTTTGGGTCAAAGTCTTCCCCACCCCAGGGCCTTTGCACGCCCACGGCCCCCTCCTGAAAACGGAGCGCGCAGGGAGCGCCAGCACAAGATGAGGAAAGGGGGGAGGAGGCGGGCTGGCCGGAAGGGCCGCCCCTCCTCTCGCTCCTCCCCTCATGTTCCCCCGTAGGTTGGACGTGCGCCCGCTCATTGGGAGCGGCGGTGGGGGACAGCGATGGAGGGATGCGGTGGGAAGGGAAGGAAGAGACGGGCCTCCCTCCGCAACGGGGATGGCGGCCTCCCACCTCAAGGCCCATTGGGGTTGGAACCACAGAGCCACCCAGACGCCCCGGCTCCCCGCCTGGCAGAGGGCGGAGGCGGAGCCTGAAGCCCCGGGGGGCAGGTGCGCTGGGGGGGTGCGTACCCTCAGCCGGGGGAGCGCTCCCAGCTCTGGCCATGACGGGGTGCAGCCAGGAGCCGGGGGGGGAGGGGGCTGAGGACTGGGGGTCCACACACGAGGGAGGGGGAGGGGGCTCAGGACTCGGGATCCACACATGGGGGAGGGGGAGGGGCTCAGAACTCGGGGTCCACACATGGGGGAGGGGGAGGGGCTCAGAACTCGGGGTCCACACATGGGGGAGGGGGAGGGGCTCAGAACTCGGGGTCCACACATGGGGGTGGGGGAGGGGCTCAGAACTCGGGGTCCACACATGGGGGCGGGGGGGCTCAGAACTCGGGGTCCACACATGGGGGCAGGGGGGCTCAGGACTCAGGGTCCACACATGGGGGAGGGGGGGCTCAGAACTCGGGGTCCACACATGGGGGAGGGGGAGGGGATCAGGACTCGGGATCCACACATGGGGGAGGGGGGCTCAGAACTCAGGGTCCACACATGGGGGAGGGGGGGCTCAGAACTCGGGGTCCACACATGGGGGAGGGGGCTCAGAACTCGGGGTCCACACATGGGGGAGGGGGGAGGGGATCAGGACTCGGGATCCACACATGGGGGAGGGGGGGGCTCAGAACTCAGGGTCCACACATGGGGGAGGGGCGGCTCAGGACTCGGGGTCCACACACGAGGGAGGGGGAGAGGGCTCAGGACTCAGGGTCCTCACATGGGGGAGGGGGAGAGGGCTCAGGACTCGGGGTCCACACATGGGGGCGGGGGAGGGGCTCAGAACTCGGGGTCCACACATGGGGGCGGGGGGGCTCAGGACTTGGGGTCCACACATGGGGGAGGGGGAGGGGGCTCAGGACTAGGGTCCTCACACAGAGGAGGGGGAGGGGGAGAGGGCTCAGGACTGGGGTCCTCACACAGAGGAGGGGGAGGGGGAGGGGGCTCAGGACTCGGGGTCCACACACGAGGGAGGGGGAGGGGGCTCAGGACTCGGGGTCCACACACACACACAGACACGTTGACACTGGAGGGGCATGGGCGGTGTCCTGGTCACTGGCCGGCACCCCGCCATTGCCCGTCACTCAGAGCGGGGCCGGGGCGGACCTTCGCCTCAGGCCGGGCAGTTCCGACTTGACCACCTTCCTAACCGGCTTAAGCCTGCGTTTAGAGCGAGATTCATCGCCTGCCACCCCGCACCGTCCCCTGGACGGCCGGCCTTGCCCTTGCTGGGAGCTCCAGGGGTGCTGGGACCCGGCTTGAACCTGTCTGTCCCTCTGGCGTCCGTAGAACGTCTCAGCATCACAGCCGTTCAGTGCATTCTGCACAAGCTCCGCGCCATGCTGTGTTTGCTTTGGCACGTCGGTGCTCGCTGTGGACTGAGCGCATAGGCGGGCGATGCAAGGTCCACCCCACCGGGAGCCCCGGAGGGGCAGAGGCCAGAGCAGGGGGCGGGGGGCGGAGGGGGCTCCCACGGGCCCCCGGCGAGGGCGTCGATCGAGGTGGTGGCCCAGGAAGCCGGCTGAGTTGGGCTGAGCTGAGTCGCAGGCGTAGCGCGGCCGTGGTGGTGGATGGGTTGTGCTCCACCACTGGGCCTTCAGAGCCGCAGGATGTGCACCTTGGAAACGAGCCATAGCCGGGGGCCCGGAGCTCGGGCCTTCATCCTCGCTACTCAGGAGGCTGAGATCTGAGGATCACAGTTCAAAGCCAGCCCGGGCAGGGAAGTCCTTGAGATTCTCTTCTCCATTGACACATCAAAAAAAAAATAAATAAATAAAAGCTGGAAGTGGAGGTCTAGGTCAAATGGTAGAACGTTAGCCTTGATCAAAACAGCTCAGGGACAGTGGCCAGGCCCTGAGTTCAAGTCCCAGTGACAGCACAAAAATAATACCACAATCATGAGTCCTCCTTGGGCCATGGATGGCACAGCCCCCCTGTCCCCCCACCCCGTTGTTTTCCCTTGAAGACAGAGCATTTGTGGCTGGTGGAGAAGATGGGCCAACATGGGAGCAAGCACAACTGTGGCAAACGCCTTCAGCTACCAGTGCGAAGGTGTAGAGTCCCCGATCTCTTTCTTCAGCCTCATTTGACCTTGAAGAAACCGGTTTGCATCTCAGCCTCTGAGCTTTGGGCTTGTAAGTCGAAGGCTTAAGCCAGGAGCAATGGCCGTAGGGGGTAAGAAACAGTGTTGTGAAGATCCTATTAAGGGATGTAGAAACGGGTGGCAAGCTGGGTGCTGTTGGCCCCTTCCTGTAATCCTAGCAGGAAGCTAAGATGTAGAGGCTCCAAGTGTGAAGCTAGATCAAGCAGAAAAAGCCCACGAGACTCCATCACCGGGATAACCAGCAAAAAGCGTGGGTCAAGTGGCAGCGTACCTGTTGTGAGCAAAGGAAGGGAATAACCTTGAGGACCTAAGTTCAATCCCCAGTATGAAAAAGAGTCTGAAGACGTAGACTCCTGCATGCAGGGAGGTTCCATCCGTTTGCATCTTGCCGCAGGGTATGGTTGCCCCACCGGTAGTGAATGCAGACAAGAAAACCAGGAGCCACCAAGAAAGAAGGAACTGTGTCCCGGGGAAAGTGAGGAAGGAGTCCGCAGAATGGCCTCCTACAGGAGGGGAGAAGAGCAGAGCGGTGGGAAGGAAGGGACATCTGTGTCCTGAGGCCAGCCTGGGGGGAGGCCGGGCCTGGCTGGCCTGGGTCCTCGCCGCGGAGGGACTTCCCCCGGATCGCCTCCTTCGGGGGATCCCCCTGCCGCTGGCTTCCCCTGTTTCCAGAACGATCTCAGAGCCGGGGGTAGCTCCTGGGATTGCAGTGGCCCGGGAGGGTGGGAGCGGAAGCCGGAGAGTCAGAGATGTTCTTGAAGCGGGTCTGGGCAAACGGCGTTGTGATCATCGCAGCCGAGTGCCGTTCTGCTTTCTCCGAAATGGACGACGGGTATTGGAGGTGCGCCGCCCTGGTGGTGACACCACAGGCAAGGACACGGCGGGGGGCACAGAGAATCCCTGCTTTGAATGAGTAGGTGGGCCGCCAGAGAGCACGTATCCACGCAGTTTGTGTTTTCATATTCACAACAACGTGAACCTCGTCACGCATCAGGGCTGGTAAGGCACGGAGGGCAGGAAAGGACGGAGAGGATGCGTGCACAGACGCACAGATGCGCGTGCTGCACACCGAAGAGGCTCCAGGTCCAAGAAGAAACCAATCGCCGGCCTCTCGCATCTCAGAGGATTTGCGGAGGACCGGTTCATCTAGAGGACTAAGTCCTAAGGGTTTGTTCCTCGCCTGCGAGTTTGGAGCGTGACGACCGTACGCCATCGTATTTCAAGTGCTGGCTAGGAGCCAGGAGGGCGCGGGGGCGCGGGGGCCCGGGGCCCGGCAGTTCTCCGTTGCTATAGCAATCTGTAGGGAGCCCGAGCCCTGTGTAAAGAGCCTCATTAGACGATTGGGTCATGAGGTAGAGTGAGTTATTAGGTTAGGTTGTGTGATTAGATTACCAGGTCGTATTAGGTTATCAATGATTAGCACTCCCCGCCCCCTGCAGGCCTGGGGCCTGGCCGCGGCCCCTGCCGCGCTCTGGTGACAATCTCTGACCTTGTGGCTCCTTGGTGGGGGGGGGACGGACAGCCAGATATGGGAACTACGCGTCCGTCCCTGCGCGAGCTGCCGGAGGCACAGGGAGTCCAGCCAGAGCCCCGGAAGAAACAAAGAGCCCTGTGTGCGTCCTGGTCGTTGCCGTGGACTTGCTTTCCGTCCTTAAGCCTCTCCACTTTCATCTCCACAGGTGGGGTCAACCCCACAGGACGCTTGTCTTTGTTGACCTTGGCCAGAGGCTTCCCTTTATGTAAATGACACACAGTGAATGTGGGGGGGGGTGGGGGAATGTGAGGCCCCCCGGCCCCCCACCCACCACCCCACCCCTGGACTCCCACCTCCCGCTGGGAGGTGAGGAAGTTGCTCTGGAAGGACGGACGTCTCCATGCACCTCACTCAGCCTCCTCACCCCTGCCCACCCAGAGGGGGCCGAGCTCGGACAGGAAGAGAGTGTCCACGGGATGCCGCATCTCTGGGTTGGGGCCCAGTGACAGGCTGGAGTGTGTGAGACAGCACGAAGGCCGGCGTGGCCGTGGCCGGTGGAAGGGGGGTGCTGACTGGGAGGCGGGCGTGGCCGTGGCCGGTGGAAGGGGGGTGCTGACTGGGAGGCGGGCGTGGCCGTGGCTGGGGGAAGGGGGTGCTGACTGGGAGGCGGGTGTGGCTGTGGAAGGGGGGTGCTGACTGGGAGGCGGGCGTGGCCATGGCTGTGGAAGGGGGGTGCTGACCGGGAGGCGGGCGTGGCCGTGGACAGTGGGAGGGGGTGCTGACTGGGAGGCGGGCGTGGCCGTGGACAGTGGGAGGGGGTGCTGACTGGGAGGCGGGCGTGGCTGTGGACGGTGGGAGGGGGTGCTGACTGGGAGGCGGGTGTGGCTGTGGAAGGGGGGTGCTGACTGGGAGGCGGGTGTGGCCGTGGATGGTGGAGGGGGGTGCTGACTGGGAGGTGGGCGTGGCCGTGGATGGTGGAGGGGGGTGCTGACTGGGAGGTGGGTGTGGCCGTGGATGGTGGAGGGGGGTGCTGACTGGGAGGTGGGTGTGGCCGTGGATGGTGGAGGGGGGTGCTGACTGGGAGGTGGGCGTGGCCGTGGATGGTGGAGGGGGGTGCTGACTGGGAGGTGGGCGTGGCCGTGGATGGTGGAGGGGGGTGCTGACTGGGAGGCCAGCGTGGCCGTGGACGGTGGAAGGTGGGTGCTGACTGGGAGGCGGGCGTGGCCGTGGACGGGGGAAGTGGGGTGCTGATTGGCCGGTAAGAAGGACACACGTATTCCTGCCGTAGTGGTCAACTTGGATGTGCTTGTGGTGGAACTGACTGATTCAAGATAGATGTGGCTCCCTCCAGTGCTCCCTCCAGTGCTCCCTCCAGTGCTCCCCTCCACGTGCTCCCTCCAATGCTCCCTCCAGTGCTCCCTCCAGTGCTCCCCTCCACGTGCTCCCTCCAATGCTCCCTCCAGTGCTCCCCTCCACGTGCTCCCCTCCAGTGCTCCCCTCATTGCTCCCCTCATTGCTCCCTCCAGTGCTCCCTCCAGTGCTCCCCTCCACGTGCTCCCCTCCAGTGCTCCCCTCATTGCTCCCTCCAGTGCTCCCCTCAGTGCTCCCTCCAGTGCTCCCCTCAGTGCTCCCCTCAGTGCTCCCTCCAGTGCTCCCTCTCCACGTGCTCCCCTCCACGTGCTCCCCTTCGTCCTTACCGGCCAGCGTTTCCCGAGCGCTGACTGCGGCCTGGGTGGAGCAGGGGTGGATGTCGGGGCTCGGGTCTGAGGTCTGGGGGCCCCGGGGGTGGGGAAGCACGGGGGTCTTCCTCCACGCTGTGAAGGCCTCCTCCTCTGCCTGCCTCCGCGGGGCGAGGAGCCCCGCTTCCCCGGGACTCGGCGCGGAGGTTCGGGACGGACCCGGGCCGGCTCCGGGCCGCCCTCAGACCCTGCAACCCGCCGGGAACGATGGAGCTCACCAGACCAACGAGGGATGCACGCGGTCCGTCGGGGCCTCGGGGCCCGGGGATCAGCCGCCTCGGGCTCGGCGAGGTTTGCTGGGATTCCGTGACGCGGTGTTCGCTTTTGTTCTGTTTCAGATCTACCGACACTCCTACACCGGGTTTTACGTCCTGAGCAAAATTCCTCATTGGTAAGATGGCTCTTCCTTTCCTTCCACCGGCGGTCCGCCGGGCGTGGCGGAATGGTGGACGGCGCGGGCAGGGCGCGGGGCAGAGCCGGGGCCTCCGTGTCATCCTCCCGACGAGCCACCCCCGGGGCCCCGCGGTCCCTTCCACCCCGGCCCTCTGTGAAGGGGCCCCAGAACCGCTTCCCTTCATCTCTGCTCCGGCTGTCTGGTTCTGGAACCCTCCGTGGTCTGGAGAGCAAGGTCCCTGGGCCCCGTGGCAGGCGCGGCGGGCTGGGCCCTGGACTCCTGAAGTACGATCGAGGCCTCTCTACCCGCCACAGGGCAAGGCCAGGGCGCGTTGGTGTCAGTGGCCAGAGTCAGCGCTGCCCTGTAAGAGGCTCGGAGTGGGCGAGGCCCGGGAACAACGCCCCGGTGCCCGCTTCGGGTCGGACCGCCCCGCTTCAAACTTTCCCACAACTTCTGATGGTGTTGCCGAGCCCATCCGCTCTCTCAAAAACACCTGACGGGAAGCCCAAACTCGCCCAGGGGGAGGAAGGGTGTGGGCAAGATGGTCGGCCACCGCCGCGTCTCAGCAGCTTTGTCCTGGGGCCACCGCACCGCGAGGGCAGGGGGTAAAGTCTGGTGAAGCCATGAGTTCGAACACATGGTCAGGTACCAGACCAGAAAAGTCCAGCGGGGATAGAGGGATAGCTTCCAGTTGTTTCCGCTTTCATTTTCCCTCTCTTCCTCCTCCTTCCTCTCCTTTGTCTTCAGAGGGGGGCACAGGTGGAAACAGTCGAATGTGACCGCTAGATTATTTGGAAAATGAAGTGGGGGAGGAGGGAGAAAAGCTAAAGGCACCCAACCCTAGTTTAGAAAAAACAATAACTGTCACGAATCTTTCATTAAAAGTGTATTGGGGGCTGGGGATATAGCCTAGTGGCAAGAGTGCCTGCCTCGGATACACGAGGCCCTAGGTTCGATTCCCCAGCACCACATATACAGAAAACGGCCAGAAGCGGCGCTGTGGCTCAAGTGGCAGAGTGCTAGCCTTGAGCGGGAAGAAGCCAGGGACAGTGCTCAGGCCCTGAGTCCAAGGCCCAGGACTGGCCAAAAAAAAAAAAAAAAAGTGTATTGGGACAGAAATGCAAATGTTCTTTAGTAAGGATGAATTCTTCAATTCATTCTGAAGATGATATACATCTTCAGAGGTCATGGCAGGCAGGAATAAAATTATGCCCTGAGAATTTGTGCTAGATGATGGATATTTCATTCTGTCTTGTATAAATCTCTAAAACTCACGACTCTGATACACTTGGCATATTGTGTCACTGTTTTGCGGCATCTATTAGAATTTAAAAGAAACAGACTCTAAGAACTCGGCACAAAAAGTTTAGCCAAGCAAGTTGGCACTTATAAGGTAGCAAGGGTCCCCGAGAAAGTATTGATGCTCAGACACCGACCTAACAGCCTTGCAGTTAATCCCCTTGGAGCTAGGCACTAGTGGATCATGCCTGCAATCCTAGCTATTCCGAAGGCTGAGACCCAAGGATGGAGGTTCAAAGCCAGTCCTGCCCTCCTCCAAAAAAAGTCTGTGAGGCTCTCGTCTCCAGTTAAATAGCAAAAGCCAGAGGCAGAGGCGTAGCTCCCACCACGGCGTACATCTTTTATGCATATTTCTTTACTTACCTAGAATTAATGCTGCTTGTTTTGAACATGAAGCACTGCACCGATATGTTTTACGGAAGAACCTAACCGAGCAGAGCCGTTTCCACGTTGGAGATGGCCGCCAACGAAACGTTCTCGGTGAACGTTCTCCTCTGCGTCTCCAGACAGTTCTGCATCTTGGCTTCTTCTCCTGGCCTTTTCCCGTTGTGACATTCTCTTGAATTAGTCCTGCCTTTGGCCCGAGTCCTTTCAACAGTGAGCGTGTATGTGTGTTGTTACACACGACCTCACGCATTCTGCCATCTCTCTCGGAAAGTCCCCTCGCAGAGAGAGAGTCGGCTCCCGCGATACTGGAAACCGGTGTTAAGACCAGCTGGGTGGGTCTCTCTCAGGACGTAGGCACAGCGGTGGAGAACTCTGTCCCGGGGCTTGCGCAGAGGAGAAGGTGTAGATTCAGTGCTTGAATATGGAGAATGGAGGAGGGGAAGGTGGCAGGCCTCTATTCCATTAGGCATTGTGTGTGTGTGTGTATATGTACATGTGTGAGTGTGTGCGTGTGCGTGTGTGTGTGTGTGTGCATGTGGGGGGGCATGTGTCTGTGTGTATATGAGTATGGGTATGTGTGTGTAGGTATATGTGTGTGTGTAGGTGTGTGTGTGTGTGCATGTCTACTCTCCAACGGGCCCTCCTCCTCCCAAGTGCTGTCCCCTCTCCCTTTCTAGTTTTTTTGAGGGATTTATTTTTATCACAGGCTTTTTCTGCTTTTTAGGTGATTTTTCGTCCTGATTCTTTTTATATGCTTAGTATATTTATTAGTATATATATTAGCATGTGTATTAGTATACATATATTAGCATGTTCATTAGTCTACATGTATTCATGTTTATTGTACACATATATTCGTATGTCCATTAGTATACATATATTAGTATGTTTATTAGTATACTTGTATTAGTATGTGTATTCATATACATATATTAGTAACATGTATTAGTATACATATATTAGTATGTTTATTAATTAGTATACTTATAGTGCACCATCCTTGGACCCTCCACACCCCCCCCCCCGGTACGAGCCAGCTTGTTCTTAGCATTTCATCTTTTTAATGTGTTTTTGGCTAGATATTTTTTAATAATTCTCTGAATTTCACTGGTATCTATTGTCATAGCCACTTGTCTCTAATTTTATTCATTTAGCTCTCTTCTCTCCTTCGGTTAATTTGGCTGAAGGTTTTTTAATCTTTTCAAAGAACACCTCTTCGTTTCTGTGATTCTTAGTCACCGTTTCATTAATTTCTTCCGTGATGTGTATTCTTTCATTTACTATTAGTTTGATCTGTTCTCATTTTTCTAAGCTCTCAAAATGCATCACTAGGTCATTTAGGAGCTCTCTCTATTTTCTTAAACATAGGTTGTCATGAGCTTTGCTCTTAGAACACATTGGATGTGTTGCAAACGTTTGGTTAACTCAGGTTTTCAGTTTTAATTGACTTAGGGTTTTTTTTCCCTCTGATTTTTTTCAGTGACTACCTGATTATTCAAAATTGTGTTGTTCAGTTTTCATGTGTTTCTGTCATTGTTTCTCTTGCCGTTGATTCCTAATTTTATTTCATTATGATCTGATAGGATGCAAAAAAATTAAATCTTGCATTTGCTAGGACTTGGTTTATGATCTGTGTTATGTGATCTAGGTATATGATCTATATTGGAGAAAGATATATAGATTTCAGAAATGAATATATATATATAGTGGCTATTTAAATAGAATATTCTGTAGCAGTTTACTAAATCTATTTCATCTGTGTTGCAGTTAAGATTCTGATCCTTGCTCGTTTTTATGTCTGGGTGTCCTGTGCAGTGGTGAAAATTAAGTGTTGAAGTCACCAAGTATTGTCGTCTCTGGATCTGTCATTTTATGTCCAAGGTGTTTGTTTTATGAAAGAAAGTACGGACATGTAATACTTCTTCTATGTTGTCTGTGTTTACAATGGTTGTCCTTTCTGAAGGATACCTTTTATCTGTCCTGAGTGTGGCTTGAGTCCGCGGGCAGATGTGAGGTTCGCTGCTCCCGCTTGCTTCTGTCATTTCCCATCCCTCACTTCCTCTCTATGAGTCTTTGCCAGTGAAGTCCATTCCTGCAGACAACAGATTTTTCCATCCAGTCAGCCAACCTGCATCCTTTAATTGGCCAGGTAATCTCATTTATTTTAATGCATACTTGTATTTTATTTATACTTATTGCTTATCGTTTAGTTGATACCTATTTCAAGGTATTTGCTTACTCTAGAGATGCTGATGTTGTTTCCTGGCTGATTCTGAGTCATGTGTTCTCTTTTCTTTCTCTCTTATTCACTTAGGAGTGTGCTGGCTAATCAAATGGAACATGCCTGGTTCTTTCCTATTCTCATATGTCCATGTATTCCTGTTGTGAAGTTTATTCTTTCCTGAGCCTTCTGTTTGTGGTGCTCTTTCCTCCTCACATGTAGAAGAATTACTTTATTTTCTGCAGTGCTGGCTTCTTGGCCATGGATTTTTTTAATAGTTTATGCTTGTCATGGAGGGTTCTTTATTTCTCCACCAATTTTATTTTTTTTCTATTTTTTATTGTCAAACTGATATACAGAGCAGTTACAGTTTCATACATTAGGCATTGGATACATTTCTTGTACTGTTTGTTACCCCCTTCCTCATTCCCCCCTCCCCCCTTCCCCTTTCCCTGTCCCCCCATGAGTTGTTCAGTAGATTTACACTAAACAGTTTTGCAAGTATTGCTTTTGTAATCGTTTGTCTTCTTTACCCTGTGTCTCTCGATTTTGGTATTCCCTTACAGTTTCTAATACCTGTATACACGGTTTCCAATGTACTCAGATAAGATACAGAGATAGTGAAGGTACGACCACAAGAAGGGCATCCAAGAGGGTCATCAATAATAGAAGCTACGGTTTCACATCTCACATTGAAAGTAATTACAACAGTGATATAACAGCCGTTTCCATAACATGGAGTTCATTTCACTTAGCATCATCTTTTGTGTTCATAAGGCTATAGCTGTTGGGCTCTTGTGATCCTCTGCTGTCTCCACCAATTTTCAAGGCGCTTTTTGCTGGATATAATCATCTTGATTAGCAATTATTTTCTTTCAGAGTGTGAAAGTTATCATTTCATGCCTTCCTAGCTTTTAAGGCTCTACTGAGATGTAATTCTGAGTTTTTCTTTGTAAGTTGTGTTTTCTCTTGTAGCTTCCAATATTTCTTTCTTTTTTCCCGTTGTCTTGGGGCCTAACTGCAATGTTATGTGGAGAGGTTTCTGTCTGGTCCTATCTACTTGGGGTTCTGAATGCCTCCTGGAATTGTTCTATATCTGTTTCTAGATTGGAGAATTGTTCTTTTATAATTTCATTGAATAATTATTCCACGCTTTTGCTTTGCATCTCACCTCCTTCTTACATGCCATGGATTCTTAGGTGTAGCCTCCTTAAATCGTGTCCTAGAGTTTTTGAAAGTTGTAATCATTGTTATTTTTTCCCTATTGCTGCCTGAATGGCCTCTCTTCTTCTGCTGATCTAGTCTGTAGGTGCTGCTTCTCCCTCTGTTTGTGAACTGACTGACTGAGCTTTGCACTTCCATGTTTTGGTTTTGGTTTTAGAATCTCAACTTACCTGCTGAATTTCTCATCCATGTTGGTGAATTTCTCACCCTGGTCTTGGCTTTTCGCTTCATCTGTCTGTTTGTTTGGGTCCTTTTTGTGGTTCTCAGTCATTTTTATGAGCAGATTTCTTTATTCTGTGGTAGTTTTGTACCTTTCATTTGGTTATCTAGAGGAACTTTTTGGAGTGTGTGTGTGTGTGTGTGTGTGTGTGTGTGTGTGTGATGATTTGCACATCAGAATTCAGGCTGCATCTCTGTTGTTGCTTGCACCAGCTTCCTTCTGTGGTGTGATTCTGGCTCACACTTCCCATCTGAGTACATTTGGGTTCATGAGTCTGAGTGCAAGTCATAACCAGTTTCCTGGGACTCCCCTGATTCGTGGAGATGTCAGTCATTTAGCCAGTGGAGCCTTTAGTGTGTGAGGACATAAGTATTCAGAGTTGTCAGTGCTCCATAGACAAGAGATAGATCAGCCCTCGCCATAGCGCTGGAATCCGTAGTTTCTTGTAACTGCAAAAGACTTGCTCATTCTTCTGTTCAGAAAACCAGCCTCCTCTTGGCCTTGTGGAGCGGGGGAGGAGCCACAGGGCAGCAAGCCGCCACGCTCTACTGCATCTCAGAGTTCAGTCCAGACCCACCTCTGTAGGGAAGGAGCAGCACGAAGCCCAGCTAGGACGTCCTTCGACAGGTGTCAGCCATGAAGGGCATTGAACAGGAAGAACCCTACCGCTGTTTAGCAGCCGGGGATTTCAGGACCATGGACAAGTCCCAGGTCGCTGTAAGACAGAAATGAGGAGCCTTGTGCTCAACCGCCCCCTAGGACTGTATTCTCGCTGGGCACCACGCCTTGGCCTGTCTAATCACTCTTCCCCACAACTTCCCTGTGGTAGGCACATAGTCCAGTATTATCATCGCCAGTGCTCTCTGAGCCACTGGCAAGGGTTTAAAAGCAGGCGGAAAGCAGGCCTGACTCTGGGCATGGAGCATCACGGTTGATCCTGCCCACAACAGGAAGGCAGGTGCCGAGGCTAGCCCGGCCCGCACACAGCAAGGAGCCAGGAGTGGTTCCTCAGCCCTGCAGAGCAAGGCCAGCTCGCCCGTCTTATTCAGAGGAGCCATTACTTCCTCGGTGACTCAATGGCTTTGCAGCAGATCCTTCTGACAGTGAGGTGGGAGGAAGCACGGGTCCTTGTGGGGCGCGTCCTTCGTGTTCACCTTACGCCGCCGGTCTACATCCCTTCCTCTCGACACGCCGCTGGTTCACTGCCGGAGGAAAGGGATAAGGCACCTGCGTAAGGGGATTAGGAAGGACACCTGTGGCCGGGCCACCCCCAGCTCCCTGTGCGGGGGTCTCTGAGGAGGGCCGGTCCCGGGGCAGCCTGCTGGCTGCTGTACCATCCTGTGCCCGGCTCGCAGTCGCACGGGTGCAGCTGGAGCTGAGAACGAGAGCCCTTGTCTCAGGAAGCAATTGATTGCTCCCCCCTTCAAACATCCATTTCTTTGTTCCCCCAGCAGACTCGCAAATGGTGGCAGAGCTCGGATGAGCGGGGTCCTTGGACATTGTGCAGCGGGATTGGGTGGCGGTGCTGTGGGACCAGGGCTCGGGGACCATCCCGGGGCTGCCCGGGCCAGGGCTTGCGTGTGTTTTTCTCCTGCCCAGGCTCAGGTTTCTCTTGGCTCCACCTCGTGGAACACGGGTGTTATTGAACTATTTGGATTCTTGAACTGGGGAATCTTGGCTGCAGACAAGCCTTGTGTAAGCCAGCGCACGGAAAACTACGATGCTCTTCCTGTCTTGTTGGTTTTGTTTTCATTCGGGCTGCTGGTTGCTTTCTTGTGTTAAGGAACCATGGGGTCCCCGTTAGAGGCATGCAGAAGCCAGTATCAGAAAAAAAGCAGGATACATCCCCTGCCCACGTCACAGACATGGCTTCCTAGAGCAGGGCCTTGTGCCTTAGGCTGACGCCCTCGCGGGCAGTGCCTGGCAAGAGCGTACAGTGTGCTGCGTGTTCATTCCTCAACACAACGGTTGGGCACTTGGGGTGTGCCAGGATTGTGGGGAAAGGCCCCTCGCAGCCCTGGGGTATCAGGATCAAGAGTGCATGGGGAAAGGCCCCAGCCAATGCCCCACCCTCCACCCGCATGGTCCACCCGCATGGTCCATCCCTGCGTCCCTCCCAGAGGCTCCCGTCCACCTCTGTGTCCTTCCCAGAGGCTCCCGTCCATCCCTCCACCCCTCCCAGCTCCTCCTGCCCATCTCTGCATCCCCCTGCTCCCCCCGTCTGACCTTGGGAGCCCCAGGACACCAGTGCTGGGCAAGGTCCTCCGCGCCCCGGGGCCTCCTGGGCCTCCTCCCGCCTCTAAGTACAGACTTTCGGGCCTTTTGCCGTTCGCTGGTCCCCAGAATAGACAGGATTCCCAGCCAAGGCCTGGCCGTGCCTTAGAAACCAGTCCGGGTGGGTAAGAAGGTGGAGGGGAGCCCGTGATTGCAAGCAGAATGCTGTCCCGAGAATCAGAGAAACTTCCAGCAGGAAGCAACCGTGTCAGCCAGCAATTACGAGCAGGAACCAGGCTGGAGCGCGCAGGGGCCGGGCCTTCGCCCGGGCCCCGCTTCGATAATTGCCTCTGGGATCTGCAGAGGTTTTGCTGGGAAGATGTTTCTCTCCCGCACCTTCTCCACCGCGGTGCTTCCTAATCGACCACTTTCCCTCCCGGCCCGGGGCTGAGCTGGAGATCGGTGCGCCTGGCTTCTCGGTCATTTCCAAATCCTAGTCTTTGACACTGACACTGCTATTTCTTACGTCTTTATCCACAAAGACTTGGGAGCCAGAAATCCATTTTTTTAGCTTCTTCCTCTCAAATGCTGTTGTCATTGCGAAGTTTTTCCATGTCTCCAAACAGCTTAGGAAGATGAATGAATAAAGTTGGCCGTTCACTAATTTAACTCTTCAGAATTCAGCATGACGTATGCCCTGTCTTGTGTATTGCTCAAATAAGCAAAATCAGAATGGATTGCATAGCTTGCACCACGTCCAGATCGTTTTGTTCTCCCATAATCATTTTTTTTCACGCATCCATCTCCACCCTGGCGATGGTTCATCACAGAGCTTTCAAATAAATGAGTAAATAGAAAAAAGGGAGGAGACGGGAGGGAGGGGCACTGGCTAGCCCCCCGAGAGAATCTCAACCTCTCTCTGTGTACACACACGCGTGCACACACACACACACCAACAGCACCCAAAGCACACAGAGGGATGCTTGTTGTTCCAAGTTCACCTGTGATGCGCAGTGTCTGACACCCACCCTCCCTTCGGCTGTCTCCCCAGCCCCCTCCCCCCTCCCCCCTCCCGACGTCCCTCCTCCCCGTCACTTCCTGGGCTTCTCCAAGCCCAGAGGCCTCACATCAGAATGTTCTAGTTTGAATCCCTCAGTGTACGCGGGCTTCGCCTTCCTTCCTCCGGCTTCCTCTCCCGTATCTGGAAACTCTAACCCGCCATTTCTTCCTTTCTTGGAGGCCATTCACCTGTTTTCTCCCTAGACAAATGAGTACATCCGCAGCTCTGTCTCCAGGGTAAGAAACCCCCCCCCCCATAGGAAAGAGGGGCTCACCCGGCAGCCATCCGTCACCCTTCGTGTGGAGAGGCACCTTCCAAAATAAACAGGAGATTCATTCTTTTCCACCTGTTGAAGATAGCAATCGTCGTAATAGTGTTAGGGGCTATTTGCATATTTCTTTTAGCGTGAGCTTTATGAAGAACTTGGCATAGGTGGGATCTTGTTGTCATGGTATTTTACATATCAATAAATTAAGAATGAAAACGACACCTGGTGTCCAGTAGGAGAGAGAAATCTTCCGCCTGGGTTCTCAGTCTGTGCCCCGCCCCCTTCCCCCCCTCCCCCCGCCGGCGTCTCTACCTGCAAAGACAAAAGGGTGTGCCCCCCCCCCCTGAGTGGCAGGGCATTGTGCTTAGGAAAAAAAAAAAAACACCTGCCGGGAAAGCCAACGATGAAAATGTAAGTGGTAGGGATTTACTACTGCGTGGCTGTGCGTTTCAATTTTTAATTTTCACTGTCCTGGATATTTTAAAAATTGATGTGTAGACTTCCCTGCGTGTTTTCTCGTGATGAATATTTACCAAGTGGGTTAAGTGGCGGAGGCCCTATTTCAACTTCCCATAAATGATGTATGTCGGGAAAGATCGAGTGGAGACAGGCTCCGTGAGCAGAGGCGGGCTGCTGAAGCCAGAGGACGGGGGGAGGCAGGAGGGGGGGGCGAAAGCATTATAAATTCTTGGTTCCCAACACTCTGCTTTCTTTCTGTCTGTCTGTCTGTCTGTCTGTTTTCTCAGGGACCCTCAGAGTCTGGACCCACCGGAAGTCAGCAATGCAAAGCTTCAGTATGCGGGGTGGGGTCCCAAGGGACAGCAGCTGGTAAGCAGGCCAAGTTCAAGTTCAGCAGCTGTATGTGATCGTCACGAGGTGGACGCTGTCTGGGCTGATCGTGTCTCCCAGTGCTCAGCCTGTGTGTATGTGTATGTGTGCGCGTGTGCGTGCGTGCGTGCGTGCGTACACATCGAGTTTCAGATAAGTACACCAGGATATCTGAATATGTAAAATGGCCATTTCCGTTTGGATAGAGAATTTTCATAAAGTGGGAGTAGCATGCTGTGTTAATGTTCTGTTACTGTGATGAAATGCCTGAGCAAACGACTTAATGAAGGAGGGTTTTATTTGGGCTCATGTTTTCATACTTTAATCCATGGTCAGCCGGCTCCATTGGCTCTGGGCCTGTGACAAGACAGAGCATGGAGAAGGAATGAGTATGGTACGGCAGAGCTGCCCACAGCAAGACAGCCGGGAGCACAGAGAGAGACAGAGACAGAGCGAGAGCAGGAATAAGGTTAAGATGCATCTACCAAGGCCACTGCCCCAGTGTCCCACTTCCTTAACAAACACCGCCTCTGACACTCCACTCCACTAGGGACTGACACACCCACGAACCAACCCACCGGTGACATTAGCTTCCTCATGATCCAGTCACCTCCTAATAGTGTCACCATCTGTGTACCAAGCCTTTGGTGTTTTATCCCTAGAACACAGGGGCTCTGGTGCCCTGCCCTACCCATGAAATAGTGCCCGGCTTGTAGCTATGTGTATGTAGACTCCAGGCTGGCTGTGAATTGTAAAGATGAGGTTGATGAAGAGCTGGTGGTAGGTAGGATCTACATAGGTGACCTTGGCTCTTGGAACTCCATTTACATACATCCGGGTAACCATCCCCGAGTCCCGCTTGGCTCTGCGTCAGGAAGCGGCGCTGTACCCCTGGTGTGCGGCTCGGCCCTCGCGGCTTGCGCGGTGGCCGCACTGAAGTCACGGTCTGCGCGGATTCGCCAGAGCTCCCTCGTAAAGTTGTCGTTTCCCTAACTGTCATGGAACATGGTCGTTTTTCAAACTTGGCACGGGGTTATATTAGCTGGGCTGCCTACCGAATTACGAAAGAAAATAATCTTATCCCCTGTAGTACAATTATATTTTCTTGGTGGCTGGTTCCTTCTACGGTCTTGAATTGGTTCAAAGAAGCTGGAGCAGATGAGCCACTAAAGAATTTTAGTGATCACTAAAGCCCCTAATGCTACCAGAGATTTCAAGGGCACGTTTAATTGGTCAAAATCAGGGGGCGGTAGGAGGAGGTAATGAAGAGCTGGCAACTGGACTAAATATTTGTTGAGATAAGAAACAAGTGCCTAAGTGGATTCCTTAATCAATTAATTAACGTAGTCACATGAGCATTGGAGGGAAGGGCGCACTCAGAAGGTAGAGCAGTGTGCCACACGGTCTCGAATGGCGAGGGAAATGTCACCCCTTTCTGCTTTAGAGGGACAGGATGCCCACTTAACTGTTAATTCCTAATGTCCGATGCTAATAGACTTGTGGAATTTTGGTAGTGTATAAGCAACCATGAAATTTGGAATCTGTATCGTGCTTTCTCCCTCCGCGTTTTGTCTTGTTTGTAATTGACACACAACTTGCACAAATGTGTGGGATAGGATGAGGTGCTTCGATGCACGCAGACCAGCGGTGACGATCGTGTCAAGGTCACCAGCGTGCCCGACGCCTGACGCGGCTGTCACTGCAGTCCTCCGTGGCTTTTGAAATACACAGTGCGTTCCGGCGGACGATTGTAGCCTTGCCGTGCGTAGATCTCAGAGCATTCCTCCTGTCTTAGGGGCAAGTTTGTGTCTGGGAAAAGATCACGTAGCACAGGTCCATTCCAGAAAAAGCTATGATCCTGGCATCTGTTGTAATTGGGAGAACCCGGAGAAGGTTGTCATAAGTGAAATAAACAACCCAGCCCTTTAGAGACCCGCGCTGCATGGTGTCGCTTGCACGTAGCAGCTAGCAAAGCTGAGGCGAGAGGCGGGACAGAGGGGAGTTGGGTGGGCTTTCCCTCTCGATAGGAGAATTCTCAAGGCCATTCTCAAGGACATGCCTCCTTGTGCTGGCCAGCAGAGGCGATGTACCTCATTGTGGAGACACGGTCCTATGTGCTGCGGCGGGCTCAGTAAAGTTCTTCTGCACAGGGACAGATGTTGGGGACTCTTCTTCCGTGGGAACAGCCCGGCCCTGGGGCCACCTCCCCTGACAAGAACCCCCTCTGCCAGCAGAGGAAGTGTGCCGTCGAGAGCGGACCTCCCAAACGCGGATCCGCGGGGTGACGGCGAGCCACAAATCCCTCGCTGCCGTCTTATTTTTAAAAAGTAAATATTGCTCCCTAAAGGAAATCTGCTCTAATGGTAATGAGTTGGATCACAGCGAGTAATTCCCCCGGGGAGCGGAGCGTGCCGTGGCGGCCCGGGTTCCCAGAGCAGCCGCGAGCATCTCCCCGACTGATGGCAGCCGCCCCGTGGCTCGCGGACGCCGGAGCCACCGCACGCTGATCTGAGGGGCTGAGGAACAGGGAAGGGCTTCGTCCTCTGACCGTCCACAGTCTCCAGTGCAAGGCCCTGCCCTCCTCCACCACCACCAGGCCTCCCCCGCCCCCCCTCCTCCGTCAGGAGCAGCCATGCCCACCAAGGTGTTTATCACAACGTGTGATCTGAGGAGCCTCCCCTTTCTGGCTCCTTCCTCTCTGCCTGAGCCCCCGGAGGCCTGGGTTGAGGCTCTTCCCGGTTTCCCTTCCTCCCTCCCGCACCTTGCCGGCTCTGCCCGTGAGACTGCGTCTGCTTGCTGGGATTAGACGCTGCTCCGGGCTTTGGAAATGCCCCTTGGCTTCCATATATGTCATTCCTAGCGTTGACGCTTAGCGCCACGCATTGTTCTCAGGACCACACTCCGTAGGACCGCTCCGCCGGGGCATGGAGGATTTATGATGGGGAACGTGTTCCCCTTCGCCGCCGAGACTGCACTGCGTCGGCCATTAGGAATTCAGGGCTGGGCTCTTTGGAGACACGCAGAGGCTCAGAGACAGCGAGAACCTTCTCTCTCTCTCTCTCTCTCTCTCTCTCCCTCTCTCTCTCTCTCTCTCTCCTCTCTCCCTCTTTCTGTCTGTCTCTGTCTCTCTCTCCCTCTCTCTGGCTTGCTGTGATGCTCGTGATAAACGCGTGTCTCTGTGGAGTGGGGCTAGTGAGTCCTCTGGGAAATCTTCAGCCGCTTCGGATGTGAAGAATGAAGAGCATGTGAGAATGAAGGTGGGAAGCAGGCAGGTCAGCACCGTCTCCCTCCCCCTCCCCACCCACCCCCAGTAGCGGGGGAAGATAGCAGAGGAAGGAGGTGGGCAGGGACCACCCAGCCGCCCACACCTCAGTGCCTGCTTGCCTTCTCGGGTCTGCCCCGGTCAGGCTAGGCCAGCTGTGCTCTGCAAGTCCCCATCGCACTCCCAAGTCCAGGCTCCTGAGTCCTAATGGCGTCCTCGCTTCTTCCTGAGTCACCTGTGATTGGGGCTGGCCCTCCACAGTCCGCCTGGCATTCTAGCTCTTTCTCCCGCTATGCTTCCTCACCCGGGCGGGGAGGCCCATCCTCGCGGGCCCCGGGGAGCAGCCCCCCCGAGGCCCCCAGTGTGCGGACCGCGCCGAGGAGTCCCCCCCGAGGCTCGCGGCTGTTCGGCGGGGTCTGGACTTGCCCGCCGGCGGGCAGGGAGCATTTTGCTGGACTTGACAAGTCCGGCGTGGATGGACGGATTGATCCTCCCAGCAAGGTTAGAGTGTTTAATGAAACGTCATGTACACGGAGCGGACAGGGCGGAGGCGACGTCCCATTAATAACTTATAAAGGCCTCTAATCAGTTTGGGTTAATTTGGTATTCATTGTAAAAACATTTATCATGGGCACCGAAGCCCATGACAGAAGCCAAGAAATTAATATCACGGGAGTGGGAATCGCCTTATACATCCCCAAGTAATGGAAGGAGACTGTCTGGTGAGTGATTTACTAGACCACCGGGGCCTCCCTCCAGATTCAACACAGTGGCTTGTGAACCAGGGCTCCGAGTAGCTGAATTATTTTAGAATCGATGGGTGCTCGGGTAGATAAGCAGAGTTTGGGGCAATTGGCCAGGGCGGGTGGGGGAGTGTCACGGCCGCTGACGATCTCAGCCAGGGAACAAGTATGGCACATCTAAGTGCTCCCCGTTTCCTTTCCCCTTCCTTGGGTGTTGGGCCCCCAGGCGGGTCCCACGTATGCTGCCGTCATTCTCCGTCCTGCGTGTCGACGCACCTTCCTTCAGACGTATCCCTAGGCACTGCTCCCAGCTTTCCGCGACTCCCCACACTGCCTTGCGCAGCGCTTGCACGAGTTTACCTTCCCACCGACGGGGGGTAACGAGGGCTCCTCGCCGCACGGCTCTGCCAGCATTTGCGTGCTCTCTCGGTGAACTCCACCGTGAGCGGGGTGGGAGACTCAGCGGAGTCGTGGTTGGCGTTTCCTTTGGGGCTAAGGATGTGGAATGTCCGTTCATGTGCTTCATCTTCTGCCGTGGCAGAATCAAGGAAAGGGTGTGCGTGGGGTTAAACACAGAGCCTGACCCGATTGCTCACGTTGGTTGGGCGGCATAAGCCGCCTCTCCTTGCTTTGCCGTAGCTCCTTTAACGCCAGTGCCAGCGGGACAATGTGGTGCTTCCTGCGGGGAACCAGCTTTAGGCCGGGGGTCCGCGTCCGGGGAGCGCGCAGTCAGTGATGGAGACGAGAGTGAGGTCAGGTGACTCCCACGCGGCCCCGTGCCCGGGCCCCGGCGGGAGGACGGAGGACATGGCCCCTGCGCTGCTCTGCGCTGTGCGCACCGCGGGCCCCGGTGTGTCACGTGACCGAGCTCCCGGTGGCCAGAGGGAACGGACCAGGACGGCCTCCCCGCGGCTCCCCGGCTCCTCAGCCGCACCGGAGAGCCGCGACCTTCTCCTCCCCCGGCCTGCTGAGCGTATTCTCAGCCCCGCTGCTTCTGATGGCCGATCTCCCCGCTCTTTGTTTTATTATTCGTCTCTCACTTCCCCAAACTTCAATCCCAGACCAAATATAAGCTTCTCGGGGACAAAGAGCGCCTTGCGTTCTCCTTTCATCTTCCACGGCCCATTGCCCAGTATTGAGCAGAATACAGGTTTTTTTGACAAATACTTGTTAAATAGATGGGATCCTGTAGGGGAAGTAAAATTAAATGTCAAATTTATGGACATGAGCTCCAAAACTCATAGAAACTGAAAAGCTTGATGTTATAGCCTGAAAAGATTACGGATTTAACAACTTGTCTGGCGGTTAATTGACCCCGCTGCTCTGACGATGAGCAGCATCGAGGATGGCATGCTCGGTCTCGGAGGCTGACACGTTTCCTTAAAATGTTTACTAAGCTGTGAAAGGTCTGAAACAAAGATGTGAGCGGCCGCTGCTGAGATCTGTCACCAGCAGATCTGTGACGGCGCAGGGCAGGTGATGAACCCCCGCCCAGCCCCAGGGCCCCGCGGCGGGGAGCTGCTCCTAGCATCCCGGGAGCAGTTAGACCTCCGGGAATTACTTCCTGAGTGGTCGCACAACGCAGAGACCGGGGAGGGGGGAGGGTTGGTGTGGGGGGGGGGGCGGCCTGAGAGGACCACCTGTAGCTTGCTTCAAACAACACGCTTGCGAGGCGCGTTGGGGGTTTTAGCAGCATCAAATGATTCCTCCTGCTTTTGTTCTTCAAACCAGACGGTTTGGTTAGCTCCCAGTGATTAGCGTAAGTCAGTCACCAGTACCGGAAAGTGATCCTTCTCGCATTTTTCAAGGACCTCTTCTGATCCTGCTCTCTCTCGGGCGTGGCGATTCTCACGACCCACGAGGTTCGTGCGAGAGACACGGCTGAGAACAGACAGTCTATGGCAGCCCCGTTTCCATGGTTTTGTCTTATTTTGGGAGGGGCAGGACTAGGAATTGAACTCCGGACCTTGTGCTTGCTGGGCAGGTGCTGCACGGCACCCCCCCCCACCCCAGTTTTATATCTTTGGGGCATGTTTACTTTTCGGTCTGTGGTGGCTAGAGCCTGGCACAGGGAGTTCTACTCTAAGGAACGGTTAGCACGTGAGCGAACCGATTTTCCTGCCTGTTCACCAAGTTGGACACGAAGCATCAGCCTGAAATGGTGCCACTTTTGCGAGGCCCGCTGGCCCTGCGCCGTTGGAATGACATGTCAGGTTCCTAGCCCAGTCCTCACGTCAACAACGCAGCCCGAATCTGACGGTGAGCGGAGTCCGTCTGCTGGTGCCGCCCCAAGCTCTGAACCGCATGCGCGTGGTTCCGGCCACGCGGCTGGGCCGGGCGTTCCCAGCCGGCCTCGCGTCCATCGGAGGCTAGACTCATGCCGTGTCCACCCGCGCTCCTGAGCTCTCATGATAATCGCCAGCCCAGTGGCCCGGTCAGAAAGCCGCTGGTCTTGACCTCTACCTTCCTCACCTCCAACTTGCTGATTTAATTGAGCAAATGTTTCCATCGCCATAAAAATCCTGAATATTTTAGTAGCTGAGGGACATGGCTGTTGAACAAAACTTGAGTCACTGCGCTGTCCTCTGGAGCCACTGTCCCCAAATCTCATCATGAGAGGACACAGTGCTGGATGACTTGTGTCCTGAAGGCTTTCTTCTAAATGCACAGTTGTGTTCCTGCAGGACAGGGTTGGTTGGGTAGCCCCAAACTCCCCCTGCCTGAAGGACCAGAGTGTTGACATGAATAAGTCATGAGTCCATGGCGGGCGGGGGGTAGGGGGGGTGGGGGGAACGTGGATGCAGGCTGGTAGAGATCAGCCTCCGGCCACAGCCCTGGTGAATCATGGGAGAACAGTAAATCTGTACAATAACAGAGCCAGGCTGGTGAGCTGCCTTTTGCTTCCTCTGACACACCCATAAATGTGCCCATATATTTGTAATTCTCTGATTAAATGGCAGAGTCTGTAAATCCTTTCTTCCAATAACCCTAAAATTTTACTGGCCAAGGGTCCCATTTGGGAAGCAAAGGCTTTTAGTGGCAGATGGTAGTTGAGACTAATGCTTCTTGAACCAGCCCAGGCTTGGGTGCAAGCCTAGAGGTCTGACTGACTGGGACGAGGGTTCTTTGGGTCTCCAGTCACCTTGGACCGTCGCAGGATTAGGTCCCCATACAGGACCAGAAGTAAGGGGCTTCTCCATGCACTTCCAGTGTCAGGACAAGACAAAGATGTGTTGTACGTGTCGAGTGTTCCAAGTCGCCAGGCCCACACCGCGCGTGTGTGCTGTACATCAAACAGTCCCAGCAAATGGTTGCTCCCAGAAGGCATCCCTTGTCTCAGATCTGCAGGTTCCTCAGACAGCTGCCAGCCAGGCTGGGGGGGGCGGGGAGAGGGAGGGAGGGTAGTCAGGTGGGCCTGTAAGCCAGAGGATACTACAAAACTGCTTGCTTTTCTTTCTTTTTAATGATGGTCCTAAGGTTTGAACTTAGCACCTGGGAGCTGTCCCTGAGCTTTTGTGCTCATCATGAATGCTCTACTACTTGAGCCACAGCATCATTTCCAGATTGTTAGCAGCTAAGAATCCCACTTTCCCGCCCAGGCGGGCTTTGAACTACAATCCTCGGATCTCAGCCTCCTGAGTAACTAGGATTGCAAGCGTGAGCCTCTGTGATGTCTGGCTTCCGTTTTCTTTGCACCCTGCGTGAGATGCTGTGGCCCACGTGGATAGATGTTTGATGTAATGTTGATGACTGTGGCGTGATTTTTCCTCCCGTCAAACCTACCAGCCGCAGAGCGTATGGAAACGCCAGCCTGTTCCCGGGGAAGGGCTGAGTCCCAGCTCGCGCTGGGTGAGCTCATGGCCCCCCGCCCCCACTCTATCCGGGATGCACGGGGCTGCACTCATCATGCTAGCTGGGCATTTTGTCTCTTTTAGAGGCTGATTAAGCCAACACCACTCCACTCAGTAATGAGATTAAACTCCATTCGCCAGGGAGAAACCAGAAGTTCATAGACAGATGCATACATGCAAGGTCATGGCAAGGGGAGGGGGGGGGAAGGAGGCAGAAACACAGAGCCTCCGTCCCAGCCTCTACTCCATCGAACCAGAGCCGTGTCCTGAGTGACAGAGCACAAGACCAATGGGGTGGGCGTCTACGGAAAGTCTTAATCCTCTTAAATCCTCTGCAAATTCAAAGGGCTATGATTAGATACATGAGATGATGATGATTCAAGTCCGCTCAGGGACCTTCGTGGTTTTTCCACTATACAGAAACTAAACCTCTCCCGAGACCACCCTGGTAGACTCCCTCGGGCCCTTCTCCTGACGGAGCACTCCAGAAGGAAACCAAGCATGGGTCCAGCTGAAGTCCCCACCTGCCGAATTTTCTGGCTCCATACGTGAGCTGTTGAGGCCTAGAGCAAGTACTGGGCCCCAGGGGGACAGCGGCCCTCCCAGGAGAGCTGAGTCGCAGAGCCCCTTTAGAGGGTGATTGAACCAATAAAGCTTCACGCATTGCCTTGACCAGGGAGTGACCTGCACGGTTTAACACTTCCTTCGTTTAGCCAGACTGTGAAGCGTAGTACAGCTATAGGCAGGTGTTTCTGTTTGTTCCAAGAACTATTTGTTGAAAAATCTTTCTGTTTCAGTTGCATTTTTGTATAACTATGAAACACTTTGTAAATGCAGGTTGATACAACGAGCAGCTATCGTCCCCCCTCTCGGCATGGCATGAGCGCATCCCCGGGGCCCTGCTGAGCTCAGAGCCATTCCGTCTGCACATTCTCCACCACCACACCAGTTCCCTTCCTGCTTCCCTGCTGCCTTATAGAAATAGTTCTGCTGGTGGACGCCAGCGGCTCACGCCTGTAATCCTAGCTGCTCAGGAGGCTGAGAGATTAGGATTACAGTCTGAAACCAGCCTGTCAGGAAAGTCTGTGAGACTCTTTATCTCCAATTAACTGACCCCCCCCCCAAAAAAAAAGCCAGAAGTGGAGAGATAGCACAAAATCTCAGGGAGAGTGCTCAGGCTTTTTGTTCAATCCCCAGGACTGGCAAAAAAAAAAAAGAGATTTACTGCATATTTATGAAGCCATAAACACACACTCGTGTCATTTTACCTTCGTGTTCATCCTTGTGAGGGATTGCTGTGGGTGTGGATACACTTGACCGTCACACAGACCTGTTACCCCATGTGGCTTTATCCTGTCCCTGGACACAGGTTGTGTTTTGTGTTAAAATCCGTTCACAGGTTCGCTGCTGTGTCCCAGGGCACCATTCCCCCCGGCTGTGTGTCATCTGATCCCCAAATCCCGGCTACGGTTCCCATTCCCATCACCCCTTCCATGAAACACCCAGCCCTGCCTTTCCATTGTTCCTTTTAGTGTATTGTTCTGGTGTGTTTTTGTATTGTTGTTTTGGAGTGGTTCAGAATTTTCTTATGTATGTAATTTTTCTATACATTATTTTTCTTTTCTTTTCCTTTTTTCCCAGTGCACCTCATGCTCTCGCTTTGCTTTGTTCTGTTCAAGTTTGGTATTCTACCACTTGAGTTCTTCCTCTGGATTTTTGCTGGTTTATGGGACCTAAGAGTCTCATGGACATTTCCTGCCCACCCTCTGATCTCAGCCTCGTGAGCAGCTGGGATTGTAGGCGTGGGCAGCCAGCACCTGGCTCTATAAATTTCACATTCTAATTCTCATCACGTGTTTCTGTGTCTCCTCACATTTTACAAGCTTGCCTTTGCATTCCCATTGGTTCTACTTTGGTAGTTTAAAGATGAAATGTCTTCACTTACAGCTTTCATTTTTATGGGTTCCTAAAGAAATGTGTTGCTACTCTGAGGACATAAAGATAGTCTCTCGTATTCTCATCCGACATTTTTTGTGATTTCATCATTCACAGTTATGTCTCTGGCCCATCTGAAATCAAGTTCGGGAGAGGATAAAGTATACATGCCGTTCTTTGGGGAAAAAGAACCAGTAGTGGAAAAGGTTCTTTTCCTTACTGATCTTTGGAGCTGCCTCTGCTGTTTATTGCCCCTGTGTGTGATGAGGTGGGGTAGGGTGGGATGGGCAGGGGTGGGGGTTGAGGTGGGGCAGGACAGGGTAGGGCAGGTGGGCAGGGGTGGAGGGGGTGAGGTGCCTTCCATTCTTCCCTGTTAAGTGTACCAAGGACGACCATGGGATAAGGAAGTTAAATCTCTCCTGAAGTCTGGCTTACAGACCTTCTAATGCTTGTTCACACATACACACGTGCGCGCACACATACACACACACACCCCGCTTTTAGCAAAAAGAGCGAGCCTTGCGCTCACAGCCTTAAGCACACTCGGAGAGAATTAATAATCACATCTTGAGTTTTCCCCTTTTTGTGTCTGTAGTTTGTGTCTAACCACTGCTAGGGATATGGATAGCCTATAAAAATAATGGTATGAAAATTCCCTCATAAATGCGTGCTGCTGACAGAGACAGGGGACTTAATTTACAAGCTAAGGTGGGGAATAACAGCAGTGGTTCTCAGAATCCTGCAGTCATTCAGGGAGGAGCCGTGGTCAGCTTGGCTGGGGAGACGAGTTCCTACAATGGAAAGGACCCAGCGGTCAGACCTGGCCTGAGGTGAACTGAAGGCCAGCACTGCCACTTCACAGGACTGGGCGGTGGGTTCTGGCCCTCCAGGCCCCCCTGGGTGGACTCAGGTTCCCCTCTTGGACAGAGGGTCTCTAAGGCCTGGCAGGGATGGGCAGAGGCGCCGGGCTGTGCCCAGCAGAAAACATGATGCCTTCCCTTCCTCCGCCACGGGCGTTGGGGAGAAATGAGATGTTATCTTGAATGTGTGCCAGAGGCTGAATGAGTTTTGCACAGGTGATGAGAGCAGTAGAAAATGAAGACATAGGACCTTGAAGAAAGGTCATTAGTCTTTTTGGCCTTGAACCTTCAGAGTCCAATTCCTCATCACTAGAGAGAGGGTGACTACCTGTTCGGCGTGATTCCTCGGTGGATGTGGGGATGCTCTGTTCCTGAGCGCAGCATCGGGTCCCAGGAAGTGCAGGGTTCAATGGACACCCGGCAGCTACTGGGTCCCCTCCCTACTGGGGAGCTGCGGTGACTTGCAGCCACGGAGGACAGCCAGCGCTTTCCTTTCAGCAGGATCTCTCGTGCAGGAAACACTTTCCCGTGTCTGAAGGGATGGCAGTTCACAAACGTCTGTGTGGAGAAGCAACAAGGTGGTAGGGTAGGGCGCGTCTCCCGGGCCTACAGAATTGGAGTTTTCCGGCTACAATAAGTACCATTTGGAGAGAGTTCCGGAGCCTCAATAGAGATGTCCCCTTTGTTGTTTGTTGCTGTTGTTTTCCTGGAGAGCATGGGGTACTGTGACATGAACACGGTTCTCTCTCCTTCTTGTTTTATCTACCCACAAGTACACCCCACCTTGCTGGGAGTAATCTTAAGGAAAATGGCCATTTGGTACAGTGCAGAGGGATTTCCATAAGGCAGTAGACTCGAAGTTTCACGTGGCTGTCACCTCTGCGATTGTGAGCCCCAGAGGCCTCAAGAAAAGCCCCTTCCCTCCGGTTCCAGCGAGGGTCTTCCCGCTCTGGGCCTCGCCGTGCCTGGGGGCAGCACGCGGCCCCGACGTCTCCCGGCAGCATGAGGAGGTTGAGATTTTGCCTTATTAATTAACATTCTCATTTTGCTTAAATTTTCGAGTGCACTGATTTTCCAGAAGTGCTAATTACCAAGCTCCACAGCAGAAGGCTGGCTGCGTGGGAAGCTGTTTTATCTTGTGCTCCCCGCTGAGCTCAGAGGCGGCCTGCCTCGCCCAGACGGCCTTGCAGACTGGGGGGTGGGGGTGGGGGGGGCGCTGCTGGGTGCTCCCAAAGGAGTTACAGCCGCATTGGTCTCCAGGCAAAGCCCCTGGCCTGTGACCTGAGATGCCCACAGCCTCTCCCCTCTCCCTTCTCTCCTCCCCCACACAGGGCTCCCGCTGTGTGGCCTTCAGAGCCCTGTGACGGATTATGAATCTAGAAGGTCCTGGAAGGGCCAGGAAGGGCCTTCAAACACATAAGAGAGACACTGTGGGTGTCCGGCGAGTGGGTGTGCATGCCATGTCTGCATCCTCTCAGGCGGCGGAGATAGGCAGAGTAGTTTATGAAGAAGCAGCTTATTCCCCACCGTTCTGGAGGCTAGAGGCCCAAGGCAATGCTGACAGAAGAGCAGACCCGGGAAAATGGGCTAAGGATGAGATTCCTGCCCTCTATTCCAAGCCCTCGGGTCAGAGAGCTGGCTGGGTCCACGCACAAGGTCACTGTCCCTGCTGAACCCACCACCTCCAAGACACCGCAGCCCGTGACCCCATCACCCGTGACCCAGCAGCCTTTAATAGGTCAGTCCTAGCACCATGCCCAGCAACTAGGAGCTGGTGCCCTGGTCAGCTGCCAGAGGTCCAGGCCCCAAATGGCCTGCAGGTCACACTCAGACAGGGGGCAGCCATGACATGGCAGCTTCTAGAACATTCCAGATCCCAGGTTTGCATTCCTGACTCCACCAAAGCTCTGCGACAATGTCCCAGTCATCATATGGGAAAGGCGAGGGGCATTAGAACCATGGCTTTTCCCCGACGCTGTGCATAGGGTGGCGTTAGGGCACCCAGCCTTGCTGTGTTGATGAGGTCAGGCTCGGGTCCGGGATGACCTGAGATTCTGTGTCAGGTCAGCAGGGAAGCCAGCTGTGCGAAGCCAGCTGTGCACGGGCACAGGAAGTGTGGTTAGGACCACAGGTATGTAAAGCCTGGTTAGGACCATGGGCATGGGAGGCATGGTTGGGACCACGGGCATAGGAACTGTGGTTGGGTGATGGGCACAGGAAGTGTGGTTGTGGTATGGGCACAGGAAGTATGGTTGGGGTATGGGCACAGGAAATGTGGTTAGGACCATGGGCACAGGAAGTGTGGTTGGAGTCACAGGCACAGGAAGTGTGGTTGGGGTATGGGCACAGGAAGTGTGGTTAGGACCACGGGCACAGGAATTATGATTGGGGTATGGGCACAGGAAGTGTGGTTGGGACCACGGGCATGCCCAGCCTGGTTAGGAACACGGGCATGAGGAGTGTGGTGAAAGAATATTTTTTTAAATAGGGAAGAAAAATCTTTCCATGTAACAGCGTTGACGGACTCACTGCTTCTAACTACTATGAATATTTTGATTTGCTTTCCTATGTACTTCTTGCTTCTTCCAGTTGCAGTTGGTTTTATCTTCAGACCTTTTGCCCACTGATAAAATGAATATTTTATTGAATGAGATGGTTATTGCAAACGTAAATTTAATAGCAATATTTCATTGAATTTTTGTTGGTTTATGAAATTTTACTAAGTTATTTTTCTGGTGGACAGTGAGGCTCTTTATGATATTCCACGATGTTACTGATGCTTTAAAACCTTTTTGGGGCTTCAAATGTTCCCGAAGTGAATTACCAGGTCATAAATTGCAAAGCCTTCTTTAAGGCTCTTGGTGCATATTTGCAGATTGTTTTGTGAATGTCTAATCATCGCTCTGATTACAACCTCATGGCCTCCACTGAGTGTGCATTCGTTTTGGGGAGATAGGCCTAATTCTTCTATTTAAAACAACCTCTGCTGACATAATTCTATTAGATCTCTGTGAAAATCAGCATACATTTAGTTATAACTCCTGGTTGATTAAATTTGCATGCATTTCATGGTAAATTGATTATTTTCTATAAATTAATGCCAGTGACATCTTTCTTATGAATTGTCTGGTTTAATCTGTGGCCCCTTCATCTCTGCCTGATTTGGTTGTGTAAATAACATAGAAGACACTGGGGCCAGGGGCTGGGATGGCAAATCTGGGGGGGCTCCTGGGCCTGATAATTTCACTGTCTGCCCGCTGAGGAGGCATTGATAGGCAGAGACATAATCGGGATAAGTGGAGCGGGAGAAATAGGACTTTCCAGCACCGCACATGAGTCATCTCCAAGCAGAGCACTGAGCTCACCTAGGCTCCCCGCACTATCCTGACGGGAGGTGCGGTCTTCGAGCAGGCAGCTCAGCCACACAAGTGTGAGGTGCGGCTCTACCGGGAAGCGTCCGGGGGCTCCAGCACACACGCCAGCCGTCACTGTCAAAATCCACGAGCCCATCATCCCCATCCCACTCCACATGGGTGGTACAACCCCGCAGACAGCCCAGAGAATCTGCACGGGCTTCTCTGCTGTTTTGGGAAGCCTTCTGCCTTGTTGGAAGCCCAAGGCTATTCATATCTGGACTGTTTACAAGAGAAAAAAACAAAACCAGAAATGTTCCAAGAAAAAAAATTGATTTTTCTATCACCATAGATGATATTGAGAACCCATTCGCTCCTTGGGAGCCGGAGGATGGCTTTTGGCTCCCTGAGCAACTTGAATTTAACTCGACATGAAAGGATTGGTGTAGCCAAGCTGCTCTCGCTTGCTTTCCCGTCGATGGGCACGTCAGGTCTCTCCTCCACACTTTTAGCTTGCGGGACACAGATCCGGGGTCTCTGCTCAGGCCTGCCCCGCGCTTCTGGTGTTCTCATGGCTGCAACTGCGGGTCTTTTGTGTTGTTTTGGGGAAGAGAGGCAGCAAGCCCTGCCGCCATGCTCTGAGACCTCTCACGGCCTGATGCCCCCACATGAGAGAGTCAGACACGGGCAGTGCCTGGTACTGCCAGGGCCGTGGCCGAGTGCCGGCGAGAGTCGTACTCCCTTCCTGGGCTCAGAGTTTGGGCTTGAGATGTGCGCGGGGCAAACCCCGGCCCCTCAGTGCGGTGGGCACAGGACTTGTGTCCCAGGGAGGCAGCCCTAGTGTGAGAAAAAGAAAGCATCGTAAGAGGCAGCGACTGGAGGGCAGAAGAACATACTTAACAGTTCTCGGAATAATATGTAGAGAATAGCAAACACGGGTGGATATAAAGCAAGAATGCACCCCAACCCTCACACGTGCAAAGCCTGGGCGACGGCTCCCGGGAGACAGTCCATGCTCCGTGGTCAGTGAGGAGGGCAGACTGTTCCCTGTCTGCCCTGGTCCTGCTGGACTTCCCTGTGCCGCTGGGAGACCGTGAGCTGGTCAGCACACAGCCGAGCTCAACGCCTTCCTCAGCCTGAGTCTGTGCTGCTCTGAGCAAAGCCACTGCCTGCACTGCATGGTCTCCAGAGCCCAGGGGCCTCTGCACTGCATGATGAGTTCCTAGAGCCCAGGGGCCTCTGCACTGCATGATGAGTTCCCAGAGCCCAGGGGCCTCTGCACTGCATCATGGTCTCCAGAGCCCAGGGGCCTCTGCACTGCATCATGGTCTCCAGAGCCCAGGGGGCTCTGCACACACATCAGCAGCAGCCTCTGGCCCCAGCCACCCCAACATCCATGTTTCTCTGAGGAGCCTCCCCCGCCGTGCTCCGGGCTCCTGAGAAGGCAGCTCTGTCTCCTGGAGTTCCCTCCTCCCCTGCAGTCTCTGCTCAGGGGTCACCTCAGCACTGACCACGCCTGCTCCCATCCATCTGAGTGTACTTGTACACTGCCTTCCAATGCTGAGCAGCCTGGAGAAGCTCTGGAAGGCTGGGCAGGTGGCCCGGTGGTTAGCGCCGGTGGTTGGAGGCTCGCTGCAGGGAGAGGAGTTTATAATGCACAGATTGACTCGGTGGGGTGCGATGCCAGCTGTTCCCACAGCAAGGTGCATCGGTGCCTCTGTCCCCGAGTGCGTGCATCAGAAGTGCTGCGTGTACACAGTCAGCCGTGAACTTCTTCTGCTCACATGTTAAACCAAATTGCTTCTTCGTAGGGGTGTGCCATCTGGTGCTCAGGGGCATAAACTGGAGACTTCCCCTCTGCTTTCAAAGTTGGCACCCTGGAATGCCCAGGGATGGCGGTCAGGAATCTGGGACCTGAGGCGTGGAGGGGGGGGCCGGGGGAGGGGCAGCAGGTGAGTGGAGAGGATGGGGAAGGGAGCGTGCAATCATCACATTCAACGTACACGTGTGGACACGGAAGTAGGAAAACGGAGGGGACGGGTTGGGTTGGGAGATAGGAGGGAGAACAGCGAAATGTTTTTGTTTTCTGTTTCCCCCGTGATATTTCTGTTACTCCGCAGCCGTGGCACGTATTTATGGGGTACAGCGGGATAGTTCTCTATATCTCAACCACGAGATGATCGGGTTAATTAACAAACCACTCACCCGCAGGACTTATTGCTTCTTGGTGTTAGGAACACTTCAGATCGTCTCGTCTGTTCTGAACCATGCAGTAAATCCCTGCTGACCCGGTGGCCCTAGCGCACCCCAGGGTGACCGCCTGCCCTCCTGCTATCCACTCATTAGTCAAGCCTCCCCACCCCTACCCAGCGGCCCTTCTTCACAAAGCCCACTGGGGTTTTGGCCCTGGTTTTCCAGAACTAAACACTGAATGGCGCCCAATTATAGTAATTATCTCTTCCTGTTCCTGATGTCGTTAGGTCCCTCTTTAGCCATGTGCGTCTACTTCTGCTTTGTTGCAGCCCTCCTCAGAACAGGCAGCTTGTGCCTTGATTGTAATCTGCAAGTGGGTTTTAGGAGTGTTTTGGATAGCGATTATCACTTGCTACGTGCACAAATGTATGCGTGCAAGCTCACACACACACCTTGATTTCTACTCAGCAATCAAGTTGGAAAAAATCAAGTTGTATTAGGTTTTCAGAGCCCCAGAAAAAAAAGCAGAAAAGGCCCCAGTGAGTTAAAAATCCAGCTGACTCTCACGCTGAGCACTAGGGAGGTGTCCTGGGCATTGATTTCAGAGAAAACCGGGGCAGGCAAGCTCAGGGAAGGAAGGGTTTCCGGAACTCCATGGAGGGCGACTCCTATCTGCCTCCCACCACCACACCAGCGATGCTTGGCAAAACGAACGTGTGTGACCTTTAACAGCCGCTTTCTACTGCCTGCCTCATTCTGTTCATGAATCAAGAAATACGGAGATACTTCCCAAGTCGGGACCGAAGTGAAAGAGGTCTCTTCCTTAATTAGAAATTTGCCAAGAAAATTTAATGGAAGGCCCCTTCCTCTAGAAGATTCTAAGTCGCTGAACTTCCGCAGAATTTACTCCAACCAGAGGTGTGAGTTGTATTTAGTCAAAAGTATTCAGACTCATGAAGATGGGATGTGCGCTGTAAAGGCAGAGACTGCGGGTGTTTCTGATCCCCTCTCACTTGCTTTTTCGTGGCCTTTCTAGAAGCCTGGGCCGCCCCAGCCTTCTGTTGTGAGGGTATTGGAGGGCTTATGGCGTCTGGAGACGGAGGAAGGAAATGGCCTTGGCAGATTAGGAGAAAGGCCAGGCCCGCACGCAGGAAACAGACCCCTGTGATCCAGTTATGCCCCTGCTCTGGCTCCAGGCAAAGGCTCTGCTAAGGGCAAGGTGGGGCTGGGAGACACCGTCTGCACACTGGATATGGCGTAAACAGGAGCCAGGCAATACAAGGGGGGTGGAGGAGAGGAAACAAGACATAAATGGTTAGAAAGTGCTGGAACCATTCAGGGAGAGACGCTGCCCTCCTCGTCATATAAGAAGGCCCTGCTGGGTGGAGAAGGAAGAGCTGGTCTGGCGGGAGGCTTGCCCGCCCCATGTAGAAACCAGGAGGCTCACGAGGAATAGCAGGAGATGGCGGGGAACCTGGATCTGCAGCCCCGTCCACTCCAAGACGAGACTGTGTTCTCCAGTGAGGGGGAGTGATCAGTGACGGAAGACTCTCGAGAATGGAAGGGCGTGAGAAGCAGCGCTTCCCTGAACACCGGTGTGGGCAGGGCTGTTCAAGGTCAGCAGGAGGGGGAGGCCCCTTCCCTCATGTTGAGTCAGGGACGTGAGGCCTGGGAAAGTCCCCAGTGGTGCGTATATCCGCATGACAGCGTGACAGCCACTTCCCAGGGGACTGCAGGGCCAGACACCGAGGCAAAGCAGCGGAGCCCAGGGACAGCCGTGTCCACACACAGGGAGTGAGAGGATGCTGCTGCCCAGCACGGGGCCACTTCCTGTCTCCCAGCTCCTAGCACTGTGTCACTTCCTGTCTCCCAGCTCCTAGCACTGTGTCACTTCCTGTCTCCCAGCTCCCAGCACTGTGTCACTTCTTGTCTCCCATCTTCTAGCACGGTGCCACTTCCTGTCTCCCAGCTCCCAGCATGGTGCCACTTCCTGTCTCCCAGCTCCCAGCATGGTGCCACTTCCTGTCTCCCAGCTCCCAGCACTGTGTCACTTCCTGTCTCCCAGCTCCCAGCACGGTGCCACTTCCTGTCTCCCAGCTCCCAGCACGGTGCCACTTCCTGTCTCCCAGCTCCCAGCACGGTGCCACTTCCTGTCTCCCAGCTCCCAGCATGGTGCCACTTCCTGTCTCCCAGCTCCCAGCACGGTGCCACTTCCTGTCTCCCAGCTCCCAGCACTGTGTCACTTCCTGTCTCCCAGCTCCCAGCACGGTGCCACTTCCTGTCTCCCAGCTCCCAGCACGGTGCCACTTCCTGTCTCCCACCCCCAGCACCATGCCACTTCCTGTCTCCCAGCTCCCAGCATGGTGCCACTTCCTGTCTCTCAGCTCCCAGCACGGTGCCACTTCCTGTCTCCCAGCTCCCAGCACGGTGCCACTTCCTGTCTCCCAGCTCCCAGCACGGTGCCACTTCCTGTCTCCCACCCCCAGCACCATGCCACTTCCTGTCTCCCAGCTCCCAGCACGGTGCCACTTCCTGTCTCCCATCTCCTAGCACAGCAGCCTCACCCTCTACCCAAACATCTCCATCAGAATCCGGAATGGGGGAGTGCAGCTCCTCGGAGCCAGGCTGTACCCCCGTCTCTTGTCTTCCTTTACCCCTAACGCCTGCCCGGAAGTGGACTTAGTAATGCTGACTGCATGTTTAACTTGCTGCAGTATTAACTGGCTGCCGCCTGATTGGACTCAAACATCCATGGCAGGATTGGAACTCATACAAGAAGCTAAGCTCAGGAAGACGCCGCACCCATGGGCACACCCCTTATAATAGGTGCTGAAACCGAATCAGGAGGCAGCCTTGTTTGCGGAAGTTAGTTTTCCAGCTCGTTTCTGGGTGCAGGATGCCCGAGCAGAAAACTCATCTGTGATGGTGATTGCAAAGCCTCCCCTGAGGCCCGGGTAGGCTGCCCGTCCTCTGTTTACTACGTACAACAGTCAACTTGTGCTGTTTCTTGTATTGCACAAAACACCCCTCAGTAGACTCTTCAGTAACATCAGCAGTAGTTTTTCCAGTTCTTTCGGGGGAGAGCAACTGGTTTTGCTCTGATCTGTGCTGCGAGGAGCCTGCAGGGTTGCAGGTGGAGGCGCGGGATCTCAGGCCGAGAACCAGCATCGCCCCTTGGCATGCATCAGCCCCAGCCCCCCCTGGCTGTCTTGGCCCCAGCGTCTAACCAGCTTCCCTCCCTCCCCGTCCACTCCGGTGACCCGGGTGAGGGCGGCAGGCTCCTGCCCCTGTCCAGCCACCCCCCAGAGGCCACCGCTGAGCTTCTGGTCCCATTACCTCATCCTCCCGCAGGGGTCCCAGGGCCACGGGTGCTCCTTTCCTGCAAATCTCGGGAGCTGGCTCCTGGCCGCTCACCTTGTCTTGCCTTCGCCTCCTGATAGGAGGGTTTGCAGGAAGGGTCTCCGTTCCCCCAGCTTGCCAGCCCGAGCCGGCTTCTAGCATTCTCCCCGCCTCTCCGTGAGAGGGTGACCACTTCTCAGCTGCCTTTGTGGTTGTCACTCAGTCGCTTGTTGACATCTTGCTTGTCACTCAGTCACCACCTGAAAACAGTTTTCCCAAATGGTGACACATTCTGCAACAGGAGTAACCCTTGACTGAAGGACGGGGTCACGGAATGGCAGGTGCGGGGGGAATCCTGCTTACTTCAGGTGAAGCACCCAAGTCGAGCATGGTAGTTCCTGCCTGTAATCCCAGCACTCGAGAAACTGGGGCAGGAGATTACAAGTTCCAAGCCAGCCTGGGATAAATGGTGAAGCCTTTTCAACATTAAAATTTTATTTTTCCCTTTATTGTCAAAGTGAAGTACAGAGGGCTTACAGTTTCATACGTAAGGCAGTGAGTACATTTCTTATCCAGCTTGTTACCTCCTCCCTCATTTTCCCCCACCTCCCCCTCCTTCTTTCCCTCTCCCTCCATGAGTTGTGCAGTTGTTTTACGCCAAATGGTTCTGTAAGAATTGCTTTTGGGGGCTGGGGATATAGCCTAGTGGCAAGAGTGCCTGCCTCGGTTACACGAGGCCCTAGGTTCGATTCCCCAGCACCACATATACAGAAAACGGCCAGAAGCGGCGCTGTGGCTCAAGAAGTGGCAGAGTGCTAGCCTTGAGCGGGAAGAAGCCAGGGACAGTGCTCAGGCCCTGAGTCCAAGGCCCACGACTGGCCAAAAAAAAAAAAAAAAAAAAAGAATTGCTTTTGGAATCATTTGTCTTTTTATCCTGTCTCTCGATTTTGGCATCCCCTTTCCCTTCCCTAGTTCTAATACACGTATATACAGTATCCAGGGTACTCAGATGAGATACAGTGATAGCAGGGGTACAACCACAGGAAGGGGATACTAGAGAAACAAACAAAAACAAAACCAAGGTACTGTTTCACGTGGCATGTTGAAAATAACTACAACAACGATATAACGCGTGGGGTTCATTCCGCTTAGCATCATCATATGTGTTCACAAGGGCATGGCTATTGGGCTCCTGTGATCTTCTGCTAGGATTAGCCTGAACATCAGCATCCGAATTTGGAAAACCACCTAGTGTTGAAATCTGTAGAGCCGGGAAGGCGGATGGTGGGCTGGGGCTGGGGAAGGAGCGTGGCTGTGCAGTGGGGACAGAGCTCCGGCCCCGGGAGACGGAGGAGCTTGGGGAAGCGTGGCAGGGTGTGCGCTCTGTCCCCGGAGCTGCGTGCGCGGTCACAGCGAGCGGCTCCTCTGGGCCTCCGAGCGGGAGGCCCGCCCTGCCCCGGCCGGGCCCCACACTTCCACGGTCCACACCCGACCCGCTTCCAGATGACACGTGGCAGCCAGCACCCAGCCGTGCGTGGGTGTGAGCGAGCACAGAGCGAGCACAGTTGTCCACGGTGGACGTCTGGGCGTCACGCTGCTCGGCGGCAGCGGTGTCTGGTGAGCCGTGTAGAGTTTGAACGCTCCGAGGGCTCTGGTTTCGGAGCGCCTGTCTGACCCACCTGCTTTTCCTCCCAAATAGATTTTCATCTTCGAGAACAACATCTACTACCGTGCACATGTGGGGAAGCAGGCCATCCGCGTGGTGTCCACGGGGAAGGAGGGCGTGATCTACAACGGCCTCAGCGACTGGCTCTATGAAGGTAGGGCGGGAGGGGGAGGGGCCGCGCCACGGCCACTCTGGAGCTGTATGTGGCTGGGGGCAGGGCAGGGGGTGTCTGGATTGGTGCGTGGCTGGGTTGGTGTGTACCTGGGGTTTGGCGTGTGGCTGGGTTGGTGTGTGGCTGAGTTGGTGCATGGTTGGGTTTGGCGTGTGGCTGGGTTTGGTGTGTGGCTGGGTTGGTGTGTGGCTGGGTTGGCGTGTGGCTGCGTTTGGCGTGTGGCTGAGTTTGGCGTGTGGCTGGGTTTGGCGTGTGGCTGGGTTTGGCGTGTGGCTGGGGTTTGGCGTGTGGCTGGGTTGATGTGTGGCTGGGTTTGGTGTGTGGCTGGGGTTTGGCGTGTGGCTGGGGTTTGGCGTGTGGCTGGGGTTTGGCTGTGGCTGGGTTGGCGTGTGGCTGGGTTTGGCGTGTAGCTGGGGTTTGGCGTGTGGCTGGGGTTTGGCGTGTGGCTGGGTTGATGTGTGGCTGGGTTTGGTGTGTGGCTGGGGTTTGGCTGTGGCTGGGTTGGCGTGTGGCTGGGGTTTGGCGTGTGGTTGGGTTTGGTGTGTGGCTGGGGTTTGGCTGTGGCTGGGTTGATGTGTGGCTGGGTTGGCGTGTGGCTGGGGTTTGGCGTGTGGCTGGGTTTGGGGTGTGGCTGGGTTGATGTGTGGCTGGGTTGGCGTGTGGCTGGGTTTGGCGTGTGGCTGGGGTTTGGCGTGTAGATGGGGTTTGGCTGTGGCTGGGTTTGGCGTGTGGCTGGGTTTGGCGTGTGGCTGGGTTGGTGTGTGGCTGGTTTGGCGTGTGGCTGGGTTTGGCGTGTGGCTGGGTTTGGCGTGTAGCTGGGTTTGGTGTGTGGCTGGGTTGACGTGTGGCTGGGTTTGGCGTGTGGCTGGGTTGGCGTGTGGCTGGGTTTGGCGTGTGGCTGGGTTTGGCGTGTGGCTGGTTTGGCATGTGGCTGGGTTTGGCATGTGGCTGGGTTTGGCATGTGGCTGGGGTTTGGCTGTGGCTGGGTTTGGCGTGTGGCTGGGTTTGGCGTGTGGCTGGGTTGGCGTGTGGCTGGGTTTGGCGTGTGGCTGGGTTGGCGTGTGGCTGGGTTTGGCGTGTGGCTGGGGTTTGGCGTGTGGCTGGGGTTTGGCGTGTGGCTGGGGTTTGGCGTGTGGCTGGGTTGATGTGTGGCTGGGTTTGGTGTGTGGCTGGGGTTTGGCGTGTGGCTGGGGTTTGGCTGTGGCTGGGTTGGCGTGTGGCTGGGTTTGGCGTGTAGCTGGGGTTTGGCGTGTGGCTGGGGTTTGGCGTGTGGCTGGGTTGATGTGTGGCTGGGTTTGGTGTGTGGCTGGGGTTTGGCTGTGGCTGGGTTGGCGTGTGGCTGGGGTTTGGCGTGTGGCTGGGTTGATGTGTGGCTGGGTTGGCGTGTGGCTGGGGTTTGGCGTGTGGCTGGGTTTGGCGTGTGGCTGGGTTGATGTGTGGCTGGGTTGGCGTGTGGCTGGGGTTTGGCGTGTGGCTGGGTTTGGCGTGTGGCTGGGTTGGCGTGTGGCTGGGTTTGGCGTGTGGCTGGGGTTTGGCGTGTAGATGGGGTTTGGCTGTGGCTGGGTTTGGCGTGTGGCTGGGTTTGGCGTGTGGCTGGGTTGGTGTGTGGCTGGTTTGGCGTGTGGCTGGGTTTGGCGTGTGGCTGGGGTTTGGCGTGTGGTTGGGTTTGGTGTGTGGCTGGGGTTTGGCTGTGGCTGGGTTGATGTGTGGCTGGGTTGGCGTGTGGCTGGGGTTTGGCGTGTGGCTGGGTTTGGCGTGTGGCTGGGTTGGCGTGTGGCTGGGTTTGGCGTGTGGCTGGGTTGGCGTGTGGCTGGGTTTGGCGTGTGGCTGGGGTTTGGCGTGTGGCTGGGGTTTGGCGTGTGGCTGGGTTGATGTGTGGCTGGGTTTGGTGTGTGGCTGGGGTTTGGCGTGTGGCTGGGGTTTGGCGTGTGGCTGGGGTTTGGCTGTGGCTGGGTTGGCGTGTGGCTGGGTTTGGCGTGTAGCTGGGGTTTGGCGTGTGGCTGGGGTTTGGCGTGTGGCTGGGTTGATGTGTGGCTGGGTTTGGTGTGTGGCTGGGGTTTGGCTGTGGCTGGGTTGGCGTGTGGCTGGGGTTTGGCGTGTGGTTGGGTTTGGTGTGTGGCTGGGGTTTGGCTGTGGCTGGGTTGATGTGTGGCTGGGTTGGCGTGTGGCTGGGGTTTGGCGTGTGGCTGGGTTTGGCGTGTGGCTGGGTTGATGTGTGGCTGGGTTGGCGTGTGGCTGGGGTTTGGCGTGTGGCTGGGTTTGGCGTGTGGCTGGGTTGGCGTGTGGCTGGGTTTGGCGTGTGGCTGGGGTTTGGCGTGTAGATGGGGTTTGGCTGTGGCTGGGTTTGGCGTGTGGCTGGGTTTGGCGTGTGGCTGGGTTGGTGTGTGGCTGGTTTGGCGTGTGGCTGGGTTTGGCGTGTGGCTGGGTTTGGCGTGTAGCTGGGTTTGGTGTGTGGCTGGGTTGACGTGTGGCTGGGTTTGGCGTGTGGCTGGGTTGGCGTGTGGCTGGGTTTGGCGTGTGGCTGGGTTGGCGTGTGGCTGGGTTTGGCGTGTGGCTGGGTTGGCGTGTGGCTGGGTTTGGCGTGTGGCTGGGTTGGCGTGTGGCTGGGTTTGGCGTGTGGCTGGGTTGGCGTGTGGCTGGGTTTGGCGTGTGGCTGGTTTGGCGTGTGGCTGGGTTTGGCATGTGGCTGGGTTTGGCATGTGGCTGGGGTTTGGCTGTGGCTGGGTTTGGCGTGTGGCTGGGTTTGGCGTGTGGCTGGGTTGATGTGTGGCTGGGTTTGGTGTGTGGCTGGGGCTTGGCTGTGGCTGGGTTGGCGTGTGGCTGGGGTTTGGCGTGTGGTTGGGTTTGGTGTGTGGCTGGGGTTTGGCTGTGGCTGGGTTGATGTGTGGCTGGGTTGGCGTGTGGCTGGGGTTTGACGTGTGGCTGGGTTTGGCGTGTGGCTGGGTTGGCGTGTGGCTGGGTTTGGCGTGTGGCTGGGGTTTGGCGTGTAGATGGGGTTTGGCTGTGGCTGGGTTTGGCGTGTGGCTGGGTTTGGCGTGTGGCTGGGTTGGTGTGTGGCTGGTTTGGCGTGTGGCTGGGTTTGGCGTGTGGCTGGGTTTGGCGTGTAGCTGGGTTTGCTGTGTGGCTGGGTTGACGTGTGGCTGGGTTTGGCGTGTGGCTGGGTTGGCGTGTGGCTGGGTTTGGCGTGTGGCTGGGTTTGGTGTGTGGCTGGGGTTTGGCGTGTGGCTGGGGTTTGGCGTGTGGCTGGGTTTGGTGTGTGGCTGGGGTTTGGCGTGTGGCTGGGGTTTGGCGTGTGGCTGGGGTTTGGCGTGTGGCTGGGTTTGGCGTGTGGCTGGGTTGATGTGTGGCTGGGTTGGCGTGTGGCTGGGGTTTGGCGTGTGGCTGGGTTTGGCGTGTGGCTGGGGTTTGGCGTGTGGCTGGGTTTGGCGTGTGGCTGGGTTGATGTGTGGCTGGGTTGGCGTGTGGCTGGGGTTTGACGTGTGGCTGGGTTTGGCGTGTGGCTGGGTTGGCGTGTGGCTGGGTTTGGCGTGTGGCTGGGGTTTGGCGTGTAGATGGGGTTTGGCTGTGGCTGGGTTTGGCGTGTGGCTGGGTTTGGCGTGTGGCTGGGTTGGTGTGTGGCTGGTTTGGCGTGTGGCTGGGTTTGGCGTGTGGCTGGGTTTGGCGTGTAGCTGGGTTTGGTGTGTGGTGGGTTGACGTGTGGCTGGGTTTGGCGTGTGGCTGGGTTGGCGTGTGGCTGGGTTTGGCGTGTGGCTGGGTTGGCGTGTGGCTGGGTTTGGCGTGTGGCTGGGTTGGCGTGTGGCTGGGTTTGGCTTGTGGCTGGTTTGGCATGTGGCTGGGTTTGGCATGTGGCTGGGTTTGGCATGTGGCTGGGGTTTGGCTGTGGCTGGGTTTGGCGTGTGGCTGGGTTTGGCGTGTGGCTGGGTTGATGTGTGGCTGGGTTTGGTGTGTGGCTGGGGTTTGGCTGTGGCTGGGTTGGCGTGTGGCTGGGGTTTGGCGTGTGGTTGGGTTTGGTGTGTGGCTGGGGTTTGGCTGTGGCTGGGTTGATGTGTGGCTGGGTTGGCGTGTGGCTGGGGTTTGGCGTGTGGCTGGGTTGATGTGTGGCTGGGTTGGCGTGTGGCTGGGGTTTGGCGTGTGGCTGGGTTTGGCGTGTGGCTGGGTTGGCGTGTGGCTGGGTTTGTCGTGTGGCTGGGGTTTGGCGTGTAGCTGGGGTTTGGCTGTGGCTGGTTTGGCGTGTGGCTGGGTTGGCGTGTGGCTGGGTTGGTGTGTGGCTGGTTTGGCGTGTGGCTGGGTTTGGCGTGTGGCTGGGTTTGGCGTGTGGCTGGGTTTGGTGTGTGGCTGGGTTTGGCGTGTGGCTGGGTTGGCGTGTGGCTGGGTTTGGCGTGTAGATGGGGTTTGGCTGTGGCTGGGTTGGCGTGTGGCTGGGTTGGCGTGTGGCTGGGTTTGGCGTGTGGCTGGGGTTTGGCGTGTGGCTGGGGTTTGGCGTGTGGCTGGGTTGATGTGTGGCTGGGTTTGGTGTGTGGCTGGGGTTTGGCGTGTGGCTGGGGTTTGGCGTGTGGCTGGGGTTTGGCTGTGGCTGGGTTGGCGTGTGGCTGGGTTTGGCGTGTAGCTGGGGTTTGGCGTGTGGCTGGGGTTTGGCGTGTGGCTGGGTTGATGTGTGGCTGGGTTTGGTGTGTGGCTGGGGTTTGGCTGTGGCTGGGTTGGCGTGTGGCTGGGGTTTGGCGTGTGGTTGGGTTTGGTGTGTGGCTGGGGTTTGGCTGTGGCTGGGTTGATGTGTGGCTGGGTTGGCGTGTGGCTGGGGTTTGGCGTGTGGCTGGGTTTGGCGTGTGGCTGGGTTGATGTGTGGCTGGGTTGGCGTGTGGCTGGGGTTTGGCGTGTGGCTGGGTTTGGTGTGTGGCTGGGTTGGCGTGTTGCTGGGTTTGGCGTGTGGCTGGGGTTTGGCGTGTAGATGGGGTTTGGCTGTGGCTGGGTTTGGCGTGTGGCTGGGTTTGGCGTGTGGCTGGGTTGGTGTGTGGCTGGTTTGGCGTGTAGCTGGGTTTGGTGTGTGGCTGGGTTGACGTGTGGCTGGGTTTGGCGTGTGGCTGGGTTGGCGTGTGGCTGGGTTTGGCGTGTGGCTGGGTTGGCGTGTGGCTGGGTTGGCGTGTGGCTGGGTTGATGCGTGGCTGGGTTGGCGTGTGGCTGGGGTTTGGCGTGTGGCTGGGTTGGCGTGTGTCTGGGGTTTGGCGTGTGGCTGGGTTGGTGTGTGGCTGGGTTGGTGTGTGACTGGGTTGATGCGTGGCTGGGTTGGCGTGTGGCTGGTTTGGCGTGTGGCTGGGTTGGCGTGTGGCTGGGTTGGTGTGTGGCTGGGTTGGCGTGTGGCTGGGTTGGCGTGTGGCTGGGGTTTGGCGTGTGGCTCGGTTGGTGTGTGACTGGGGTTTGGCGTGTGGCTGGGGTTTGGCTGTGGCTGGGGTTTGGCGTGTGGCTGGGTTGGCGTGTGGCTGGGTTGATGCGTGGCTGGGTTGGCGTGTGGCTGGGTTGGCGTGTGGCTGGGTTGGCGTGTGGCTGGGTTGGTGTGTGGCTGGGTTGGTGTGTGGCTGGGTTGGCGTGTGGCTGGGTTTGGCGTGTGGCTGGGGTTTGGTGTGTGGCTGTGGTTTGGCTGTGGCTGGGTTGGTGTGTGGCTGGGGTTTGGCTGTGGCTGGGTTGGTGTGTGGCTGGGGTTTGGCTGTGGCTGGGTTGGCGTGTGGCTGGGTTGGCGTGTGGCTGGGTTGGCGTGTGGCTGGGGGGTTTGGCGTGTGGCTGGGTTGGCGTGTGGCTGGGTTTGGCATGTAGCTGGGGTTTGGCGTGTGGCTGGGTTGGCGTGTGGCTGGGTTGGCGTGTGGCTGGGTTTGGCGTGTGGCTGGGTTGTACGTGGCTGGGTTGGTACACGGCTGGGTCAGTGTGTGGCTTCGTGAGCGGCTGAGGCCCAGTGCGTGGCTATCAGCTCGTGGCATGTCAGCACGTGCCGATGCGTGGCTGGGGTCTCCGTCCGGCTGCAGATAGGAACACTGAGTATCTCACAGGGACCAGACAACACCCCGCCCAGCCCCAGGGCCACGGCAAGTTCTCTCCACTCCAAGACTCCGCACCTGCTCCGTGGGCAAGAGCAGCCCACTGCAACCTCTGTCACCCACAGATGGCCAGCCAGTGAGGGGGATGCGTTCAGCAAGCGCTCGGCCGCGCTCAGCAGTGGTCTGGGCGGTAGGGGTGCTGCTTGTGTTCATTAAGCTTTTAAGTGTGGTTACAGTAACAGCAACCACTGTGACTGGTGTAGTCACTATTGCTTTTATGTTTAAGGCCTGGGCCTCCGGGCAGTCCCTGGAGCCATGGGGCAGGTTCCCCCCTGCCCCCCCGGCTGGGCAGGACTGGGGGGGCATGCAAGCTGAGCTACCACAGCCCCCCCCAAGAAGGGCCTGAGTCCCCACTCTAATCTCCTTTAATAATCCATAAGCAGGAGATTCAAACATTCTCCGGCATCTTCTCAATAACACACAGAAAGGCATTGCTTTGCCATTCAGGTCAAGCTTTTACTTTAGCAAATCCATGGATAGCATCCTTTTGTCCTTCCAGGCATTTAGGAGAAATCGTGTCGATGTAATCACGGAGCCCCAAATATTTTAAATCAATCTCAGCGACTGGCCAGCTTAATCAGCTTAGTCGTGTTTGCTAGAAGGTTCTCTCTGTGGATGCTTAGACTTCAGAAGCTGGGAGCCCTGGGGAAGCTTGCATCTTTGTTCAATAATGGGGAAAATATGCTTTGGGTATTGCCGTTGCTTAGTCAGTGACTGAACTGCTTCCTTTCCGGACTGTGGCTTTGGGGGGAAGCGGGTGTGTTAGCGAGGAGCTATTCCCTCCTGCCTCCGCACAGGGCCTGGATTCCGGGCAGGTTGGGTGGGAAAGGAGCCACCCGCCCACCCACCCGCCCTCCCTCCCGCCATCCCTGTGTTTATCGGCAGCACAGTGCTGCATCGATCTGTTTTGTTTCCCGAGAAGAAGCGCAGACATATCGAACATCGTGGGGTATTGGAGACACCGAGAAGAGGCGGGAGAGTGGAGGCTTTTGGAAGGCCTGGCCCTCTGCTAGCCACTGTCCGCTGGGGAGAGCCTACAGTGACTGGAGCAGAGCACCTGGGGTGCCCTGCTCCCCTGGGGATGGCCCCCCATGGCCCGCTCCCCTGGGATGCCCCTGCCCCGGGGATGGCCCGCTCCCTATGGGATGACTGTCGGTGTGGTGGCATCCGTCTTGGTGGCATTCTAGGCAGAGACCGTGGCCCACGCTAGGGTGACTAGAGACTCCTTTCCACAAGCCAAGTACCCGTCTTCACCCCGCCGAGCAGATGTTGGATAGCTACACGGCGGTGTAAGGATAGCTTGGTAGTCCCGCGTGCTGTTTGAAGTTGCTAGCCACACACAAAAGTTAGGATGACAGTGGGGTGTATTTGGTGGCCTGTTTGAGTGGGTGCCTTTGTGCAAGGCTTACAGATTGGTCGGACCTTGCACACGCACAGTCAGGGGCCACGTGTTGCCATCTCCAAGTTTCCAGCAGGGCTCTCTGTCACCCTGGTTATGGAGCGGTTAAGGAGCGGATTCTCCGTGTTCATGGTTATGGAACAGGCGGCATTTCCCAATTGCTCTTGGTTTATCAAGCACCATGAGATTATTCTCATCCTTATCATAATCATGAGGCTGAGAAGTCAGTAAATAGTCCGGTGGAGCCACAAGCGACCCATACCTTGATGCTAAAGCTCTTCTGCAGAACCATGTACAGGGACGTGGCGTGGCTGAGGCGAGGTCTGTGTGTACAGGGACGTGGCGTGGTCAGGAGAGGTCTGTGTGTACAGGGATGTGGCGTGGTCAGGAGAGGTCTGTGTGTACAGGGATGTGGCGTGGTCAGGTGAGATCTGAGTGTATAGGGATGAGATCTGCGTGTATAGGGACGTGGCGTGGTCAGGAGAGGTCTGCATGTACAGGGATGTGGTGTGGTCAAGGTCTGCATGTACAGGGACGTGGCATGGTCAGGTGAGATCTGCGTGTATAGGGACATGGCGTGGTCAGGTAAGGTCTGCGTGTACAGGGATATGGCCTGGTCGAGGTCTGTGTGTAGAGGGACGTGGCATGGTCAGACGTGGTCTGTGTGTACAGGGACATGGCGTGGTCAGGAGAGGTCTGCGTGTACAGGGATATGGCCTGGTCGAGGTCTGTGTGTAGAGGGATGTGGCGTGGTCAGACGTGGTCTGCGTGTACAGGGACGTGGCGTGGTCAGGCGTGGTCTGCGTGTACAGGGCCGTGGCGTGGCTGAGGTGAGGCCGGCCCTCTGGAAGCCAGGTGGCTTGGTGTCATTTGAGGGGCAGCTCTGCCCCTTGCATCGAGTTCTCACCTCGGCCCATCTGATGATGCGGGAGACCGGGCCTCCACGGACTCGCAGAGCCATGTGCTGAGCGTGGCGTGGGACGTGGGCCTGGGAGGGCAGGGAGGGCTGACGATGCGCCCCGGAGGGACTTCGGTTAGTTTGCTTAGACTCTGGTCTGGTATGATGACACCCAGGGGCTGAGTTTTAGCCCTGGCTGCTCCAGAGCTTCCCCAGCTCCCCGGAGCCCTGGCTCGCAAGGCCGAGTTGCCCTGTGGAACAAGGTAGCTGCGCCGCGGGGTCCGAGGCCCTGTCATCTGAGCAGGCCATGCTGACACGCGGTCGTGGGGGTGGGGGAGGGACAGTCTATGGCAGTGTGCCCTGCCATAAATAGACCAAAGCCAACCCGGACCATCCCTGGCAGTGTCCTATCAAGTAGCCATGACCTTGAGCTATTAGAGGTCGATGGAGAATGTATGGCCCGCCATCCTTCTGCCAGGGAGAGGGTGATTCAGCGCCTCTTGGGCTGCCTTTCTTCAAACTCGGGACATACATCTGGAGGACGGTACTGGAATTGCTTGTGGAGGGCTGGACCGCCGCAGTGTGGAGTCCTGGACGGGCTCCTCCATTGCCAAATGTTTCTGTAGCAGCTGGGTCAGGGACTTGCTCACTAATGAACCACACACAAGCATCAGCATAGATTGACATCTGCCCATCACACATCCACTGACCCAGCCCATACTGAAGGCCCAGCAATACACCGGGACTGGGTAGACTGTGCAGATGTGTGCATGGCTATTGGACCTGGCTCTGTAGTTACCCCTGTTTTCGTCTCTGATGTGCAGGGTGGGAAGTGTTCGTTCAGACACGACAATGGCCATCAGAAACTGATGGGAGGCTCAGCAGAGGGCAGAGCGTGGCATCTTTAGCTTCTCTGTCTCCTTTCAGCCTCTCTCCTCCCTCCCCCTCCCTCTCTTCCTTCTCCCGCCATGCTTTCTCCGTTTTTTGTGACATTTGCATTATTCATCCCGCTTCTTGTGAGGGATTGTCCTTGGGGGGGGGGGGGTCTGGGGAGGACAGAGCAGCTTCAGAAAACCAGAGCCCCTTTGCTCTAGGAGCTAGGACTAAATATGAGACAGACTCCGGGCTGGTTTCTGTCACTCATCTTTTAAGCAATACTGTTCAGTGTCCTGGAAAGGTGACACTGCTCTCCCAGGGTCCTCCTGAGTGATGCCACTTGGAGTGGAAAGTTGGACACTCGGGCCTGTTGCTATGTCCAACTATAAGTTCATGATTCTCAGAACAGTCCTACAGCCCTGGATACCCTGCTGGAACTCGTGAGCCAGCGTCTCCCGGGACAGCTGTGCATTCAATGCAACGTCAGGACAGATGTCCATTCAATGCAATGTCAGGACAGATGTCCATTCAATGCAACGTCAGGACAGATGTCCATTCAATGCAACATCAGGACAGATGTCCATTCAATGCAACATCAGGACAGATGTCCATTCAATGCAACGTCAGGACAGCTGTCCATTCAATGCAACCTCAGGACAGCTGTGCATTCAATGCAGAGCCAGGACAGATGTCCATTCACTGCAATGTCAGGACAGCTGTCCATTCAATGCAACCTCAGGACAGATGTCCATTCAATGTAGAGTCAAGGCCCATGTGGGCAGAGGAAAGGTCCACCCGAACCTCAGAACTGCCCAAGAAGGAGGAAATATTTTATCCAGTGCTGTGTTCTTTATCTAGTGCCATGTTCTTTTTGCAGGAATAAAAGCCTCTGGCACCCTGTTTATTAAAAGAAACAAAACAATCAGTTGTGTGAACACCAAGCCTATAATAGCTGTCACCCAAGCCTACTTCCAACTAGGGCACCGGGGTGGCGTTGCCCTTGGAGGAGGCCCAGGCTCTCTGTCGCCAGGCCCGATGAGCTTCAGATCTACGGCTCCTCTGCTGCTCGCCCGCCGGTTTGGGTCACCTCACTCCAGAGCCACCTGGCCCCTCCCGGTTCCCCCGTCCCTCGACGGGGAGGAGACACGCTAAACTCGCAGATAGCAAGCCAACTGTGTCCCAGGAGGACGTCCCAGAGCCTGCACCGGCCCACGCAGCCTCCCGACTCAGGAGCTGGGACTCCGGTCTCTGCCGAGGGCCCCGCTCAGACCCGGCCCCGCGGACTCAGAGCCGGGCACGGCTCCAACGCTTCGTGACGCGAGGGCCGGAGGAAGCGGAGGCGAAGACGGGGAATGGTGGGCGGTCAAGCCAGCGGGGAAGGGTGCCGGCAGCCACGCAGGGCAATGTCTGCCTCTCACCCGGTGTCGCCTGAGCTCCGTTCTCTCCAGCGCTCAAACTGTCCGCTCCATCGCGGGACTCCAAGACGCTGCGGCACCCGGCTCCCACGTCGAGACGTTTTCAAGAGGTGTCCGTCTCCAACGCCGCACAATGAAACACCCGAGACTGTAGAAATGCACGGTGTAGGAAACTGAGCAGCGATCAACCCGTTCGTCCCAGGGCTAGTTCTTTGGAGCAGTAAATTGTGTCCTGAATCTCCTCTTCTCCGTGCATCGCCAGCGCACGTTTCCCAAACTCTTTTCACTTCCGTCTTTATCACGCGTCGGCTCTGCCTGCAGTCCTGCGAGGGAGGCGTGACTCGCACACGCTCCCCCTCAGACGGAGGCGAGCTGACCGGGGCGCTTGCGGCCCTCCCTGTTGGCCCATGCCGGGGAGCCCTGGGCCTGGCCTCGCGCGGACGAGCTGCGTCCTCCCACGCCGCCCCGCAGCGTGGCGTGGTGCTCAGTACCCTTCCCGGTCTGTCAGCCGTGGCCCTGGCCTGGCTCTGCCCCCATCTGCACACGTAGGAGATTCGGGACCTCAAGGGCCTCAGGGGCTTGGGGACGCAAGGCTGACACTGGATGCCTCTGCCTCCCAAATACTCAGCACCCCAGAACCCTCACCCCTCCGCCAAACTCAGGTTCCCTTCGCAGCGCCACGTCCCGTCCTCGGATGACCTTTCTTGGACACGGCGCTCGTTCCGTGACCGCCCTCGGGCCTCGCCATGCCGTCTCCGTCCAGGAGACTAGGGGCCCTGCCGGGGACTTTCAGACCGCGTCTGCTGCGCTAGCTCAGGAGCGATCGCCACGGATCCGAAGCCGAGGAGGGAAGCGGAGCATGCCGAGGGCCCTCCCAGAAAAGGGCGAACGGGGTGGAGGCTTGGCACGGGTGGCAGAGCACCTGCCAAGGAGCGCGCGCACCAAGCACTCCGTTGGAGTCCCAGTCTCGGCCAAAACAAAAGAGGAAGGGTTAAGGGACTTCCCAGGCTGCCCGACCTGACCTTGCTGGCGCCAGGCCTTAGCTACCTGGGACTAAGAACAGGAAACCGGAAACCGGAAGTGATGTCCCAGGCCGACCCCCAACTGCGGGAGGAGGCCAGGAATTGCCAGGCCTGCAGTACACCGCCCAGGGTTGCTGTGGCTTTGGGCTCTGGTCGAGTTTCCCGGAGCCCTGGCTTCCGGGGGAAGACACTGCCACCTGGCGGCGGCAGCGGTGGCGGGCTTGGGGAGGGGATTTGCGGGGCCAGCAGTGCTCGGATGATAACGAGCCTTCCACAGTGTGTGATATGCAAATCACACGGCGCTGATTAGAGAGCCGGGCTGCGAGCCTGGCGCCATAAAAGCTCCATTTGCCTTCTGGCTTGATGTGCACTGATTTCTTTTTTAACCCCCCATTAAATTCTGCTTTCGGCACCTCGGATAAAATATTTAGTGGCAGGGGAAAGGCGGCAGAGGCAAGCAGGAATAAATAAGTTCTTTCTGTATTTAGAACGAGGCCATTTATTTCCGAGTACAGATCTATCGGGCATGTTATTTGTGTCCTTTGCAATTTTCTGGAACCCAGATTTCTCGGGGTGCTTTGATTACTGCATACCCCCTCCCACCTCCAAACACCTCTGCGGTGAAGTGGCCAAGCACCGCCAGGCGCAGCTACCATGAGAACCCAAGGAGCCGGGTCCTGCAAGGTGACCCATCGTGACCCGTCTCTTGTCTCATGAAAAGGCGCGGGCCTGCAGCTCTGACATGGGAGGGATTGTCCGAGCGAGGCCTGAGCGGCCCAACGGTGTGCGGTGCAGCAGACGGGCCGATGTCAGGAACCGCGGGGCACAGCCCAGCCAGGCCCCGCATTCGAGGGGAGACATGCCGTTAGGCCCTGAGGTCCTAAAGCCCACTCGGGAGGTGTGGGTCCCCAGCTCCCCGCCAGCGTCCCCCGCCGCTACCCCAGGGGTAGTGAGATGGAAGCCTGTTGAGAGCCAAGCCCCGCCTCGACCCTACCATGCTGCTCGGAAATCCCCACCACAGGTGCCAGCCTGCTCTTCCCACCCTCCTAGAGATTTCTACCTGGGCTGATTTAAGTCCTCGAGTGCTGTGTAATTCCAGCCACCAGGATTACCTCTTCCCTTTGCTTCGGATCACAATTAGCCAAACGACCTCAGGGGAAAGCAGACCGTGGAATGGTTCCATTCTGAGATTTCCATGCACCACTTTGATTTTTGGGCAAAGGAGAAATCCTGTGACTGTTGATTTTCGCTACAAAAAATAAGCTGAAATTTTCCACCAGCTGTCTCGCAAAACAAAGAGAAGATTCGCCGGAGTCACTAGGAAAGCATCTGATCCTACGAAACACCACCAACTTCCAGCGGTGGCTTGGAAATGAGCACGCTACAAAGATGGAAGAAGAGGGGGAACCCCCTCGCACAGTCCAGCCCACACTGACCACGCAGATCTCGAAAGTGCACAGTCCACACTGACCACGCAGATCTCGGTGCACAGTCCACACTGACCACGCAGATCTCGAGGGCACACAGTCCACACTGACCACGCAGACCTCGAGGGCGCACAGTCCACACTGACCACGCAGATCTCGAGGGTGCACAGTCCACACTCACCACGCAGAACTCGGTGCACAGTCCACACTGACCACGCAGATCTCGAGGGTGCACAGTCCACACTCACCACGCAGATCTCGAGGGTGCACAGTCCACACTGACCACGCAGATCTCGAGGGTGCAGAGTCCACACTGACCACGCAGATCTCGAGGGTGCAGAGTCCACACTGACCACGCAGATCTCGAGGGTGCACAGTCCACACTGACCACGCAGATCTCGAGGGTGCAGAGTCCACACTGACCACGCAGAACTCGGTGCACAGTCCACACTGACCACGCAGATCTCAAGGGCACACAGTCCACACTGACCACGCAGATCTCGAGGGTGCACAGTCCACACTGACCACGCAGACCACGAGGGTACACAGTCCACACTGACCACGCAGATCTCGAGGGTGCACAGTCCACACTCACCACGCAGACCTCGAGGGTGCACAGTCCACACTCACCACGCAGATCTCAAGGGCACACAGTCCACACTGACCACGCAGATCTCGAGGGTGCACAGTCCACACTCACCACGCAGATCTCGAGGGTGCACAGTCCACACTGACCACGCAGATCTCGAGGGTACACAGTCCACACTGACCACGCAGATCTCGGTGCACAGTCCACACTGACCACGCAGACCTCGAGGATGCACAGTCCACACTGACCACGCAGACCTCGAGTGTGCACAGTCCACACTGACCACGCAGATCTCGAGGGCGCACAGTCCACACTGACCACGCAGATCTCGAGGGTGCACAGTCCACACTGACCACGCAGATCTCGAGGGTACACAGTTCAGTCCACACTGACCACGCAGATCTCGAGGGCACATAGTCCACACTGACCACGCAGATCTCGAGGGCGCACAGTCCACACTGACCACGCAGATCTTGAGGGTGCACAGTCCACACTGACCACGCAGATCTCGAGGGCGCACAGTCCACACTGACCACGCAGATCTCGAGGGTGCACAGTCCAGTCCACACTGACCACGCAGATCTCGAGGGTGCACAGTCCAGTCCACACTCACCACGCAGATCGCGAGGGTGCACAGTCCACACTGACCACGCAGATCTCGAGGGTGCACAGTCCACACTCACCACGCAGATCTCGAGGGTGCACAGTCCAGTCCACACTGACCACGCAGATCTCGAGGGTGCACAGTCCACACTGACCACGCAGATCTCGAGGGCGCACAGTCCACACTGACCACGCAGATCTCGAGGGTGCACAGTCCAGTCCACACTGACCACGCAGATCTCAAGGGTGCACAGTCCAGTCCACACTCACCACGCAGATCGCGAGGGCACACAGTCCACACTGACCACGCAGATCTCGAGGGTGCACAGTCCACACTGACCACGCAGACCTCGAGGGTGCACAGTCCACACTCACCACGCAGATCTCGAGGGTGCACAGTCCACACTCACCACGCAGACCTCGAGGGTGCACAGTCCACACTCACCACGCAGATCTCGAGGGCACACAGTCCACACTCACCACGCAGATCTCGAGGGTGCACAGTCCGGCCCCCACACACCGGCAGAGAACCCAGAGGACTTGGTTCCTCTGTGGCGGTGTCCTCCCGATAGCGTTAGGTGCGGCCAGGGCCAGGTGCACACAGTGCCGCAGTCGAAGCCCTCTGCGCCAGTTTGCACGCCTCCCTTTGTCCAGCGGGCCCCCGTGTTGAATTGTTCTTCGATTCACAGGTAAACATCATATGCGTGTGTCGCATAACACACGTTTCTCTGAAAGCTGCGTTCCCTGTGGAACGGTTAAGCCGAGCTAATTACACAAGGCGGCCATGCCCTCACCTGCACTTTGAGGGGCTGCCCCCCAAATCCCCTCTCCTAGCAGCCTCCTGTACACGGCACGCTGTGTCCGTGCTCCCTGCTGTGTCCGTGCTTCCCCCGAGGGATGAGGCTCGGGCCTCTCAGAAGCCGGTTCCCATTCCCGTGCCTCAGCCACGGAGACCTCGGGCTGTGCAGACCCCTTCTCCCTCCTCTCTCCCTCACACGGTGATCCTCCCCCCACTGCCTCCCAGCTCTCCGGGACCGCAGGTCTTGCGGCTCTTCCCGGCTGTGATGGTTGGCTTGGTTGGGGTGGTGCTGGGGTTTGGGTCTTCCCGGCAGGCTCCTCCACCTGCTCCCCTCGGTCCCTTCGCTTTGCTTGTTTTCAGGGTCTCGCGTGCGCGCGGGCTGAGGCAGGCCTGGACCGCGGTCTTCCCGTTTGCAGGTCTGCGTGGTTGGAGCGGCAGGTGCGTGCCACCACGTGCGGGCTGTTTATTGGTTGAGATAGCATCTCACCGACAGTTTGCCCAGACTGTCCTCAAACAGTAGTTCCCCCTGAAGCCCTTCTGAGTGCCGCCTCCCCCGGCAGCTACAGTTACCGGTGTGAGCCACTGCCCCCGCCTCAGCCCTCCGTGTGAAACAGGATGCAGCATTCACTGGGTAGGTGTCTACAGGAGAGGGGGCTGGGCCCCCCCTGGCCCTAAGGCACCCTGAGTTCCAGGCCGGAAGCGGCCTGCTCCTGAGTCCGGGCCAGCCCACGGCCCTCCCTGCGGCTCCCGCCACACCAGGGGAAGCCGTCCTGCCTCCCTCCCCATCCGGGAAGGAGCCTGGTGCTGCCTCTCCCTGCGCACGCAGGCCGCGCGGCGGAGACGTGACGAGTCCCCGGGGTGGAGGTGGCCTGCCTCACCCCGAGGGCACACTGCTTCCTCTTGGATTTGCCCTTCGTGCAAGGTAGCACAAGTGAAGAACAGCGCTGCAAATAATGATGCTGACCGTCCACAAGGCAAAGGAGCCCTCCCCCTCCCCCGCCCCGTACCCAGCGGTCATCAACTAGCAACCACGCCCGATCGGCCCTTCCTCCGCGCGCTGCGTCTGCGCTGCTGCGCTCCTGGGCCAGGGCGCTCGTGCAGGAAGGCGAGCTCTGCGTTGGGTTCCGAGAAGCGTCCGCGCAATGAATGGCGCTGCGTGCGCCTCTCTGCGCCCCGACTCCGTTCGCAGCGCGGCGTTTGAACGGCTGCCTCGTTAGACCCGGGAGCCCACGGCAAAGGACCGCGGGCCGGAGACGGCGCCACCGCGACGAGGCTGCGGCGTCAGGACCGTCCGGACCGCTCCCTTCCCCTCAGCGGCTCACACTTCGTGATCGCCTTCATGAGCAACCCACACACAGGAAGAATCCTTCACAAAGCACCAAGGAACAAGGTCCTACGGGGAGACTTAGGGGGAACAAACTGAAGCTACCCTCGTTTTCCAGCGGGCCTTTGTCAGGGCAGAAAACTTGGTCACGTGCTACCATCTTCCTGCGGGTGGAAGTCTCCCCTCTCCGCTCTGTCGTCTGCCCGTCCCCCGGTGCCCCCCCTACACACACACACAGGGGACACTGGTCATCCCGAGCGGGGTGGACTGGCCTGGAATTCTGCTCTAACTTCGCATCTCGTACTCTGCGGCGGTTGGTTCCCCCTGATCCCTAATCCTCTGAACGGGGGAACTGCTCCGCCGGTTGCTGGTGGACTCGAGCGTTCCCACCGGCTCTGGTCCCTCGCCCCACGCACGCAGCGTGACTTCCTTCTAGTCTGAGAACCGTGGGAACCATGCAGGTGGAACTGAGCCAGGACCCTTGCCCTCCCAGCGTGAGGGCAGAGGGCGAGGGCGAGGGTAGAGGTGGCGTGGGGCCCCCCCCCCCCGGTCTCGGGGGTCGCTCTGCGCTCAGAGGGGAAGGAGCTCGTTGTTCCCTCTGGGCTTCGCCGCGCCTGCTTTCCAGCACCTCTGCCTTTGCAGCCTGACTCGTTTCTCCTGGGGCTTTTCCTGCCTGGGCCCTGGATTCGGGAGGGCAGCACCTTGCTCGCTCGGGTGGGGCCTGTTTTCCACCAGCCCATCTGCTGGCGGCTGTGACTCACCCAGCCGCGTGAGCCCTGAGGCAGCTTCAGGTGACCCCGAGTCACCCCGCTCCCAACTCGAGGCCACAGAACGGGAAATGACACACCCTGCCCCAGACCCGCCCTGCCGCCTTCTCCTTCTCTCTTACCTCAGCAGGCCTCCGCCTGCTCACAAGCACCCGGAACGCTCCGTAGAGCCGGGGGGGGCGGGGGGGCGCTCCCTGAGATCGTGGCACTCCCTGTGGGAAGCAGGGGGGCCACCGACGGGGCCCTGAGGGGAGGCAGCAGGGGCAAGGCAGCAATCGGGGCCCCCCGAGCTCCCGCTGGGATGCCCTGTGGCGAGAGGCCAGGCCGCCACCGCTCCTTAAACCCCAAGGCTCCACTGTCCGGGGCGGAGGACCCTGCCTCACGTGTGACAGGGGGCCCCACAAGCGGGGGGGACCTGCAAGCAGGTCCGCCATCTGTCGTGGATTACACGTCTCGCCAGGTAGTCCTAGCCGACGCGCCTGAATCGGGCCGCGCCGCCGTGGGAACTGACTTCCTCTGGTTCCGTGTGGAAAGCCCTATTGAAATAACAGTCTAACACTGCACGGTAACAGTCCAACCCAAACGTTCTCGTTAGCGGAGAAAGGGCTCCCTCTAAACGGGGGACACACGATCGTGAAGAGAGGAAGCCAAACGAGGGAACTGAAGTGCGGAGACTGCCGGTGTGGGGAGCAAGGGCTCCTTAGACTCCTGGGGCTGGGGTTTGTACAAAATGGAAAGCTGAGCCGAGCCCAGCAGAGCCCAGCGGAGCTGCGGCCCGGCTGAGCTGGTGCCCGGCCTGCCGTCGTTCCAGATCCGCGGAGCGGAGCTCTGTCCGGGCGCCAGGAGGACGGCTTGCAGGTCACGGCCGGCCCCGGCCGCCCAGCCCGCCCTCCCCTTCCCGCTGCCCGCTCACCCTTCTCTCCCTTGTCTCTCCTCAGAGGAGATCCTGAACACCCACATTGCGCACTGGTGGTCTCCGGATGGCACGCGGCTGGCCTACGCCACCATCAACGACTCCCGCGTGCCCGTCATGGAGCTCCCGACCTACACGGGCTCCCTCTACCCCTCCGTGAAGCCCTACCACTACCCCAAGGTAGGCCCCGGGGCCGCGGGGCCGCCTCCCGGCGTGGAGACGCGAGCGTCACGCGTGTGCACGAGCAGTGTGGAGAGCAGAGGAGAGACTCGCTCTTCCTCACTACTTGGCATGCAGTCCGCACCTCTGTGCCATTGAATCGGCTGCCAGGTGTCTGTCACTGACTTGAAATGACGCAGTGACTGTTCGCCACCCGTCTAAGTTTCATTAGAACAAACATGAATTCCTGGAGACCCCCTGGAGGGCGGGGGAGGAGGCCCCCCCAGAGGGGAGGCCACTTGCTCACACCTCTGTCCCTTCCGCCCCGCAGGCCGGCAGTGAAAACCCCAGCATCTCCCTGCACGTCATCGGCCTGAATGGGCCCACTCACGACCTGGAGATGATGCCCCCGGATGACCCCCGCATGAGGTAAGCCCTTCCCTCCGCTGGCTCCAGGCAGAGCCAAGACGCCAGCACCTACCGAGGGCTTCCCCGTCTGGTTTCTTAGCATGAAACCCCCAAGACATAGATCTGCTTCCTAAAAGTGTTCCTTGCTGCTTCACGAGCCTCCTGGGGAACAGAAAACCAGAACGCAAGTCAGCAAGCGCTGCCGGTTCCCTGACCACCCCTGGGGGGTGGGGGGCCCCCCTCGGGACGTGTCTGGCCACCGTGGGTCTCTGTGGGGCCGCAGGGCCTTGGGCAGGGCAGAGGGTGGCGCGCGCGTACGTGCTGGTACAGGAGAGCCCGCGCTCGTGGGCTGGCCTTGCGCAGTGCCGGTCTCTACAGCGGGATTTAGAGGCCGCTGTATCTGGCCATCGCCGGACGTGTCCTCCGGGAGGAGCGTCCGTGCTGTGGGTAGGACGTGTGGCTAGAACTTGTGTTCAGAGTGAGCTCAGTGGCCTGGGCGCCACGTTGGCTTTGCCCCCCCCCCCCAAGCTGTCTGGAGAGGATCGTGACCCCTCTGGAGCCCGGGTTCATCATCAAATTCTCTCTCTCTCTCGTGGGAATGCTGGCGAGGGCTCGCGGTGTTCCAGGGCCCACCAACCCACCGATGCCCGCCGTTCTACCAATGAGGCCAAGCAGGAAGGCCCCATCGGAGGCACGGCAGACGCTACGTCTGTCCTGGGTCCTCATGGCCTGATCTAGGGAGGCTCTCCCCGTCTTTCCTTGCTCTGGTGACTGGTTCCCCGCCCCCCCCTCCCCACCAGGAAGGCCAAAATCTCCCCTAAAGGCTGAGCCACTTGGCTTCCTGACGGCTGCCTCTGGACTCGAGGCCTCTGGACCCGTGCTGGGACAGCCAGCCCTCGGTGCCCACGGCTCAGGGCAGGGGGCGGGGGACGGGGGGGGAGGGGTGACTTCTCTTTGGCTGATATTTTTTTTCTAGGATAAAATAAAGTTCCCGTCATTCATGCGTTGGCTTCTCTCCTGAGGATCTATAAATCTCACTGTTTCCCTCCCAGCCCCAGCCCTGCCGAGCCTCCTGGGGCCTTGTGCAGCCAATGCGCCGAACTAATATGCAAAGTCACCTGGAAAATCTCAGCCATCTGTTTGAGTTAATTGAAAGTCTCACTTAGTCGATTTGGCAATGCTGTCTCCGCAGGCATGGTTAGCTCCAAGGACAATGGAAAATTAGCTGCTGACAGGCTTGGCGTTGGGGTGCAGGGTTTCTTGGGTCTTCTGCTTGCTCTGATTTCCCAAGCCCAATGCAGTCATGTGCTTTACAAGACACGAGGGGGCGCAATGTGCCATGTGGTAGCCTCTCCTGTTGCTCCACTGTCCCCTGTCCTTGAGCTTTTCTCAAGGGGAACACAGATAGATCAGAAACCAGAAACCACCTAGGAGCAGACACTCAGTATTTACATATCGTCCAACCGAGCACCGAGTGATGAACAGAGTACTGGCTCACAGCGAAGACAGGAAGGCGGATCCTGAGCCCTCCTTACAAACAAGCGGCCACCGGCCTGGGACACTCACGCCACCTAGAGGGCTTGTCCGCACCCAGGAGCCCCTCCTGGCCCGCTCTCGGTGTCTCTGCGTGCTGTTCCCTGTGTCGGGAGTTGATGGTCAGGCGGCCTCTCACAAGGAGCGCGCGATCCCGAGGGCAGTGACAGCGCCTGGCCTTGGCTGTGGAGAACACAGCAGGAACCACATGGAGGCAGAGGACCCCACTGGCGGAGCAAACGCGAAGCCGTCAGAGGACCTCACAGACGCCACCAGAACCCTGGGCAAAATGAGAGGTTGTCTCAGAAAACATCTGTGTTGGGAAGAACCAAGAATGGCAACCCCATGCAGCTCAGCGCCATCTTGGCAGGCCAAGGCCGCAGCAGAGATGCCGGCGGCAGGACGCCGTCTATCCTGTGGGTGGAGAAGAATGAGGACTTCATTGTCCCCCACCTGTCCTGTGGCTCCTGTGTCTCACATACGGGCCCCGCCACCCTGATAAAGCAGACGCTGCTGGGTCTGCTGCTTTCTTGGGGCCCCTGGTGCTGTGGAGCTGGTGTTGGATTGAAATCAAGCAGACGACCAGCACTGTCGTTTAGAGATGTCTTGCTTTGTGCTGATGTGTGTCTTTATGCATGTTTTTTTATGCATGTCTTTACGTACCCTGTTCAGAACCTAGCAGGGAAGCCCACGGGCAGTACAGCACTCCTTCCTGCTCCCTTCATCGGGGGATGAAGGCCGTCTAGTCACCAGTGTCTCAAACGTCCTTAGTGGCCAAAGTGTGGCACCGCAGAATGGCCCTTCTCTATGCTCTAGTTTTCCCCTGAAATGGAGAGCTGTTCCATTTTCAAATTAAAGATGTGCCTTCCCCCCATGATTCCCCCATGCACTATCCTATCTTCATATCACTCTAGCTTGCCTTTGTCTTTATCCTAACAACTGTAAGAAGATGTATGGCCTTCTCTGTTGGGAACTGCCCTTCCCTGGTGTGAACTGACCTTCCTTGTGAGAACTGGCCTTCCCTGGCATGAACTGTTCTTCCTGGCATGAGCTGGCCTTCCCTGGTGTGAGCTGTTCTTCCCTGATGTGAGCTGTTCTTCCCTGGTGTGAACTGGCCTTCCCTGTTGTGAACTTCCCCTCCCTGGTGTGAACTGCCCTTCCCTGTGTGAACTGGCCTTCCCTGGCGTGAGCTGGCAGACATCTCTGGGAGCGATCGTGCTAAGAGGTACAGCTGTGTGATGTTCTCACATAATACTGACATAGGAGGGAGCCTATCTCCATCTCTGCGTTGGGGTAGCCACTTGGGCACCTCTGTGTTCAGGTGAGCTAGCCATCGCGAGCGTCAGACCCTTGACGCCATCCTCGCCAGACTCCCCTGCATTCGCAGTGCTGGATCTGGTCATCCTTATTATTCACCAGGGAGGGATATTCTTGGTGAAACGTGGGGAGCAGAGAAGTGCCAGGCAGAGAATGTGAAGTTTCTGTTCTGCAGACATATTGAATACCGAGCCTTAAAACTAGCCCCTAGCCCCTAGTAGGGCTACCCTAACCCTAACAAAGTTACCACTGGTCAGAGGATCCTGAGCCTTCACCCATTCGAACACCCACTTCAGAAAGCGGGAGTCTGAGTCTGGGCTTTCTGGATAAACATATCCCCATGCCGTCCCTCGCCGTGGCCTGCATGTGAGGGGCTGTGTGTTGTCTAAAGATGTCGTCAGTGAGCAGTAGAAAAAGGTGGGCTGTTTGGCAGGCCTGTGGCTAGAGGGGGCCTTAGGGAAAATAGCACCTACTCTGCCTAGCCCAGCCTCATGAATAAGACACTCATCAGTGGACAAGCTGTCTCAGCCACAAACCAATCCTGACATCCGGTTTTGTCAGCAACACACTGGACCAAGGCTGTGCACCAGGCCGGGAAGCGGGTGATGGCAAGCACAGAGGACAAGTGAAGGCTACAGTTACCTCCCACGGGCCGCAGCAAGCAAACAGCCACGTGGATTTGATGCATCTTCGGGAGAATGATACTCAGCCGAGTGCTCCGAGAGCCGCATGTTTAAGTGTGTCAGGTGTGCACTGAGGCATGAGTGAATGTAATCCACACCTGGCGGCGCTTTGCTCCTGTCCTCCTGGCTCTCAGGTCCTGCGGTTCTGCTGCTTTGGGGGCTTTTCCCCTCTGCTTTCCCCACAGCTCACAGGGGAGAAGGCGACCTCACAAAGTCACCCCTAATGCCTACAGAGTCCCAGCTTCCAAGCCCAAGTCCCCTACGGCAGTGTCCTCCTCTAACCCTTTGTGCTCCCGGGAGCCTCAAGAAACAAACTTTTCCCACTCCCCAGCCATCCAGGGACCCCTATGGTCAGTAGAAATATTCTGAGTTCCTGCTCCACGCCCAATGCTCTGCCCAGATGGGTTGATGGCGGACTGTGATGAGGAAACCACAGAGACAAGTGCCCACCCATCCCCTCTTCCTTTAGTCGCCTGCTCATGTTTCCAGGGGTCAGCCAGTCTCCTATTGCATTCATAAACGTAGGCTCCGTCACCCGCAAGGTGGGGATGGAGGTAGTATAGGAGACCAGCAGGGACAATGGGGTGCTTCAAGTCTTTTCTCTAATGACACCAGGAAATGCTTAATCTGATTGGGATGGAAAGTGGGTAAGCCAAGTATCTGGGGGTCTGAGTGGATGGATGGACAGTGGGTGGGTTGGGGGATGGATGGATGGTGGTTGATTGGTACATGAGTAGGATGGGTGAATGGATGGATGGATATGGACAGAGAAAGGTGGATGGGTAGTGGTGTACATAAATGGGAAGGTTAACAGATAAAGGACAGATGGATGATTGATTGGTAGGGGAAGAATAAATGGATAGACTGATGAACAGATGGGTTTTTTTGTTTGTTTGGGGCTTGAATGCAGGGCTTGAGCAGTAGTTTACTCGAGATAAGAATCTCAGAGAGTTTCCTGCCTGGGCTGGCTTTGAACCACCATCCTCAGATCTCAGCCTCCTGGGTAGCTAGGATGACAGGCCCGAGCCACCGGCCCCCAGCTGACAGATAGGGTTGATTGTATAAAACTGGAGATGTGGAGAAGGGCCATGGTTCTGAGAACTCCTCCGCCAGTCCTCTTGTGGTGCTCTTCACAGTCAAAGCGTTTTAAGGTGCCAAATGAGGGCTCCAAGGTCCCCAAGGGGTCTCCTGACTCCCCGTCACTCCTCCTTCTCCTGGGCCTCACAGCTGGCCCGCACTGAACCCCGCCCCTAAGACGGGGGCTATTCCTGCGTTAGAAGTACAACTGTGCAGGTAGAGATGGCGATGGCAAATTGCCTTAGGGTCGCCATGGTTGTATTTATTTAGGAAAGTCACTGCCTGCAAATACAGCTTTGCAACTATACAACAGCTACAGGCAAACCCAGACAGGTCACATGGGGTGTTGTGCCTGGGGTCAGCTCTGCTTGCTCAAAGCTGCCCTCTACTAAAGCAGATCTTTCGTTTTTGTTTTGGTTTTATTTTTTTTTGGTTTTTGTTTTTTTTTGCCAGTCCTGGGCCTTGAACTCAGGGCCTGAGCACTGTCCCTGGCTTCTTTTTGCTCAAGGCTAGCACTCTGCCACTTGAGCCACAGCGCCACTTCTGGCCTTTTCTGTATATGTGGTGCTGGGGAATCGAACCCAGGGCTTCATGTATACGAGGCGAGCACTCTACCACTAGGCCATAGTCCCAACCCTAAAGCATATCTTTTTGAAAACGTCTCCCTCCCCTGGCTTTTTCCATCCCAGCTTGGTCCACGGCATAAACACCGCTTTTAGAAATGCCAGCACTAATTGCAGCTGCTTCACTTCAGGAGACAAACGGGTTCCCTCCACCGGCCCGCACTGCCACACACTTGTCAGGATCTTCGCCAGGACCTGGGTACGAAACGCGGCATGGCACCTTGCTCCCCGTGAGAGAGACAGGGCTCTATTCATATTTGAAAACAAACACGCGGAACAATAAAAAAAAATTCATACACTGTTCCCCTGCAAGAGCCACGGAGTTCTGCTTCAACGTCTGCTCCAGCCGGGGGAGCAGGCCGTGTTCAGGGGGGTCTCCTCAGCCATGCTGTGCCTTTCCTACCCCCCCCCCCCACGGGCTCCCAGGCAGAGCCCGCTCCGCTGCCTCCCTTCCAAGCCGTGAGCAGCCCGCACCCAGCGCCGGCTCTCGGCCGCCGCCCCGGGCAGGCGGGACGCGCCAGCCACACAGCCGCCCGGCTGGGCTCGCCCTCCGTGAGCTCGTGCCAAGCGTTCGCATAAAGAGGAGGGAGACGGCGCTGGCTCGGGAATTGGGGCTTCCTTCAACTTTTTTAAAATGCGCGTCTTCTCTTTGAGTAGTTGCACAAAGGAGTCGCCCTTCAGCGAGGCAGTGCGCGCACGATGCGGATCGACCGTCGCCACCTCCAGCGTCCCACCCGCTCGTTCTTGATTTGGCGGGCTCTGCGGTGGATTCCCGCTTGCATTTCCCCCCTTGTCCTCTTCGTTCTTCCGCCCCTCCCCCCTTCGATCCCGCCCCCCCCCCCGCCCCCTTTGAGTGCACACTTCCTGGTTCTTTATCTTTGCTGAACTCTGACCTCGGCCTTCTAAGGAACGGTGCGATTCGAGTTCCCCCTCGAAGCTAGCACGGCCCGGTCAATCCATTTCTAAATGCTTGCTTCCCACCCAGCGCCATTCCTTACGAGTTCGTAAGCTCCATCCAGCCCCCCCCCCAAGTTAGGGAAGCCATGGCTCCTCCGTCTCTCTGGGCCCGACGGGCTCCGCTTACCATCATTCCTTGCCAAGCCTCATTCGTGGTCACCCATTTCAGGGGCGATTAAGCCTGCGGACCGCTTCCGGAGAGCCTCGGCGTGCGTCGTCTCTCTCTCCAGCTCCACACGGCGTCCGTCTTACAAAGCTGGCTCATTCTGCGCCCCGTTCCGGGCCCCCCGTCTGCTTCCCCCGCCCTCAATGGTGAAGCCGAGGACCGCTCTTCCGCCGAGAGCGGCGGCTGCGGCGGCAGCGTTGGTGGCGCGGGTAGACCCTGCCAGCCCCAGCCTCGGGTGGCATCGTAGCCGCACCCGGCTTTGGGGTTTGGGTTTTAATTCTTGGCGCCTTCAGCCACGGCAGCGCGGAGTCGTTAGGAGCCGGGGGGACCGCGGGGCCTTCTGCTAACTCACGCCTGTGGGAGTCATGAAAGCTGGGGGGGGGACCGCGGGGCCTTCTGCTAACTCACGCCTGTGGGAGTCATGAAAGCTGGGTTGCGCCCGCCCCTCCCCTTGCTCACAGTTGGGGCATCCGTAGTCCCACCTCCTTGGGGAGGCCCCAGGACTACGGTGGGCCGGGCTGGTGGACCCCCGGGCCCTGCCAGACCACCGAGTCAGCGCCTCTGTACCTCGCAGCCGAGCGATCGGAAACGTCGGTGAACTGGTAGATGTGAGGAACTGCGTCTCCCAACCCTTAGCAACTCAGTTTCTCGGCTTAACTACACGTATCTCAAAGCGTTCGGTCCTGCCGTTCTTCCTGCACTGGAGATAATTGTTAACTGTCGCAACCGTGCTGGCTGGGCTAATGGGTGTGCCACCGTGATAACAGATCTTGGGAGGGCACAGAGGGATGGTTCTGAACAGCAGATCTCATTATAGATAAAGACAGGGTAGGGAGCTGAATGAGGGTTCGCTGGCTTCTAGAATATTCTGGGAGGATATCTATTTCTGGCACTTGTTTTCCTGGCTTCTTCTTCTTCTTCTTCTTCTTCTTCTTCTTCTTCTTCTTCTTCTTCTTCTTCTGTCTTCTTCTTCTTCTTCTTCTTCTTCTTCTGAAATGTAAACTGTAACCCGGTGGCCAATCGCGGGAGCACCGGCACCCCTCGTTGTGATATTGTCTGGCTCGGGGGACACTAGGATCCTAAGGCTAGGGTGAAATCCTGCGGGTGAAGCTGCCGATCTGAAGCCCAGTTCCCCTGAACCCCGGGGCTGCGGGCCGATTGTCCTAATCGGGTGAAGAGCGCCCCCCGGGGTAATTTGTCTTTAAGGGAGGGGGAAAAGCAGACAGCCTTTGCCCGCCCAGCCGTGCTGTGGAGGAGGACTTTCCTCTCCTCCACGGCCCCGGGCAGCGGGGGGTTCCCTCCTCTCCCCACTCCCACCGGGCTTCTGTCTGCCCTTCAGCCCACCGCCCCGCCACGCGGGTGTCCTGGACGCGCGGGCGGGCGTCTGAACCTCCGTGGCTCGCGTGGCAGTGCTGCCCGTCCGTGCACGGCGTGCCGTTCATGATCCCCGTTCCAGGGCCCTGCGGGTGGCTCCCCCCCCCGCCCGTGCTGCCGTGGGGGCCCCCCGTCCACCCGCTGGTGCCCGCCCTTGTGTTTTCAGGGAGTACTACATCACCATGGTGAAGTGGGCCACCAGCACCAAGGTGGCCGTGACCTGGCTGAACCGGGCGCAGAACGTGTCCATCCTGACCCTCTGCGACGCCACCACGGGCGTCTGCACCAAGGTACGGAGAGGGGGGCCGGGCGGGGGGGTGGGGGGCCGGGGCCGGGCAGTCGGCGTTGCCCCTGGCGCCTTCCGTGCTGCGGCCGTGGTAGTTAGGTCCTGGCTGCTGCTGACGGTTGTGGTCCAGGCCTCCGGGTTTGGTGCCACCTGGTGGACGCACCCGGCACTGCCGCGAGCACAGAGCCGTTGGCTGATGCCCAGAAACCTGGCCCCCATCCGTTTCCACAGCCCCTGGCTCCACCCCCGGGGCCACCTCCCACCCCGTCCGGGACGCTGGGTGACAGTGGGCAAAGGGAACAAACGAAGGGAAGGGAACGAGAGGCGCAGAAACGGGCTGAGTAGCGGGAAAGCCTAAAGAAAGGCCCGGAACCTGGCCGGGGAAAGCAGCGGCTGTCACCCCGGCCTCCCCTCGAGGGGTTCACCACCGTGGCCGCCCCCCGCGGGGGACAGCCGGGCGTCCTCCGCGCTGCTGGTCACGCACACGCCCCGCTAATGCGCCTATTTCATTCCAGAAACACGAGGACGAAAGCGAAGCCTGGCTCCACAGACAGGTAACTGCCCACCGGGGGCTGCTGCACCTCACTCGGGGTGGGCGGGCCCTCCCCCCCGCCCCCCCTACCCCCGTGAGCCCACGCGGGCCCCCAGCTCTAGGATGACAGGCGCGAGCCACTGGCCCCTAGGTCTCAGGAGGCTGAGATCTGAGGATCGAGGTTCAAACCCAGCACGGACAGGAAAGTCCATGAGACTTTGATCCCCAATTAACCACTCCAAACCCCAAAGTAGAGCCGTGGCTCCAAGCAGTCGAGTGCTAGCCTCGAGGAAAAGAGCTCGGGGCGGCACGCGGGTCCCGAGGCCAAACCCACCGCCACCACCAGCAGCAACAGCAACAAAACAGCCCGCTTAGAACGGGCAAAGGTGTGTCTTCTGCGAAAGCAACGTCTCCCTCTGAAATGCCGTGGGTTCCGTGGGGTCAAGTCGGCAGCCCACAGCCCTCCTGCGTCACGGCTCAGGCGTGCACACACACACGCACGCGCACGCACGCACACGCGTGCACACAGCCGTTGTGAGGAGCCACAGTGCACCTGGGAGCCGGGGCTCTGTGGAGTTGGGCTGGGAAGATGAGCAGGTGCGGCCGTGGGCAGGACTGGCGGACGCGTTTCAAGCGGCACAAGAGGACGCTCACCCGGGAAAACAGCCGCGAGTGGGTGGACCGGAACCCTCGCCTCGCACTGGGGACACGGGCCACCCCGCTTCCCGCGAGGGCAACCGTGACGTCTGTCCCGGGAGGATTTCGTGCCATTTGAATCACGAGACGCTGTGTCGTTCCGAGCGTGTGGGATGCGCGCGCGTTCGCGCGTGGAAGGCCTTGAACCGGAAACCGTCTTGAGGGGCCGGCTGCTGGGCGTCCACAGATGGAAACTTCTAAGCTGGCGCCTCGGAAAGGCGAGGTTGCCACCGCGACGGCACCTGTCCAGGCCGCAGCTGCCCTGCGGGGTCGGCAGCCTCGTACCCCAGCAGCCCACCGCTAGCCCGGGGAGACTGGGGGTGTGGGCGGGGTTCCCCGAGAAGAGTGACCTTTGCTCCAAGCCCGCGGCGTCCCCTCCCGCCCGCGGCGTCCCCTCCCGCCTGCGGCTGCTGAGGCTCCGGGCCTGCTCTCCCTCCCCGTCCCGGCGGCGTTAGAAGATGGGGAATTTGCCCCGTGGCTTTTCTTCTTCCCCCCTCATCTCCTCCCTGGGCTCCCCCGGGGGCGGGAGTGCCACGCGCGTGTGCACGGCTCCTTAGCCACGACTCCAGCTGGCTGTCTTTTAACTGGTTCGCACTATTAAACAAGTGTGGAACGCCCGCTCCGCGGCCCCCCGCCCGGCATCCGCCAGGCCCTGGGTTGGATCCCAGACGCCGCAGAGTTCCCGCGGCGTTAGCTCGTCCGTTGGTGCGTGACGGGGGAACGGGTTTTGAGCGGCGCTTGGTGCTGACGGGGTCCGTTGCCCCCGCAGAACGAGGAGCCGGTGTTCTCCCGGGACGGCCGCAAGTTCTTCTTCATCAGGGCCATCCCGCAGGGGGGCCGGGGGAAGTTCTTCCACATCACCGTGTCCTCCTCCCAGGTAGGCCCGCCCGCCCCTCCACAGCCCCCCCCCCCCCCGAGCCTCCTGCCCCTGACAGGCCGGGCGGGGGGGGGGGGGGGCGTCTCAGAGGCCGCGGGAGGGAGGGCGGGCGCCGGGCCAGCCCTGCTGGCTGACACGGTGTCGGGATGTCAGCCCAACAGCAGCAACGACAACATCCAGTCCATCACCTCGGGGGACTGGGACGTGACGCGGATCCTGTCCTACGACGAGAAGAGAAGCAAGATGTGCGTGAGCGCGTCCCGGGCCGGTCCCCAGCCCCCCCCCCGCCCCCCCGCCCCGCCCGACGCCTCCCGTGAACCTCGCCTGTTAGTGGGGGGTGGGGGGGAGGTGGCGCACCGGGCCGCCCCTTCCCATCCGGCCAGGGCGAGGCCGGCGCAGGCCCGTGGGGGGACAGACAGGCTGGGCGGCGGTGTCGTGGGGCTCCGCCGGCCCGGGCGTGGCGCGGGAAGCTTCCCACGCGCGCTCTTGCCTTCCGCGTCAGAGCCGTCCACGACGCGGGGACGCTCCGTCACGGGCTCCGGGCTGGGGGGCCGGCGGCAGGGGGAGCCGGGCCTCGGCTCCGTGGGCGTCCGGGCCCCGGCCTGCCCCCCCTCCCCCGCCCCGGGGGCCGCGCGGGCTCCGTCTTCCCCGCGGCAGCCAGGCCTGGGGGGCCGGCTTTGTGTCTGGATGCGCGGGAGGTGTTTTCAGACCTCGCCCTCCAGACGGCGGCAGGACTCGCTCATCACCCGTCCCCTCCACCTTCTCGGCAGCTATTTCCTGAGCACGGAGGACCTGCCCCGGAGGCGGCAGCTCTACAGGTCAGCGCCCCCGCCCCGTCGCCCCCGCCCCGTCCCTCCCGCCCCGTCGGAAGCAGGAGGTCCCCCGCCCTGCCTCGTTGATCTCCCCCCGCTGAGGACCGCCGAGCGGCTGCCTTCCGGTCTTGGCTGGCTTGCTCAGCCGTGAGCGTGGGGAGCGAGCCCCCCCTCATTTCACTCTCAGGAAATGAGGCTCCGGAAGCGGCCCCTGTCGGTTCTGTGGGGATCCCGTCCCGGCCTCGGGCACTGGGGAGATGGGTGAAACCCTTCCCCGGCGCAGAGACCGGCGCTGGGCCCGCGGGGGTGCCGCCCCGCCCCGCCCCGCCCGCCTCGGCTCACGCCCCCCCTCCCCCCCCCCCCCCCCCCCCGGCTCTCGCAGCGCCGACACGGTGGGCAACTTCAACCGGCAGTGCCTGTCCTGCGACCTGGTGGAGAACTGCACCTACTTCAGCGCCGCCTTCAGCCGCAGCGCCGCCTTCTTCCTGCTCACCTGCGAGGGTGAGTGGTCACGCGGGGGGGCGGGCACGGGGGCCCGGGGGCGGCGTGGCCCCCCGCGGGGCGGAGGCCGAGCACCCCCCCCCCGGGCGACGGTCAGGGCAGCTCCCGCGGGGTCCTCACCGCCGAGTTCCTGGGCCACCTTTCAAAGCCACTACGACCGTTCCAAGGATAACGTCCCAAGCAGATTAACGATGGGGGTGACGCGAAAACGGCCGGGGAGGGGGGCGCGCGGGACCCAATCCGTGGACGACGCGTCCCCAACGCGCCATGGCTTCGTCACGCCGATCAGAATGCACGGGGGGGGGGGGGGGCGGGGGGGGCGGGTGATCAAAATCAGCCCCAGGAATCGGAACCCGGAGGTGTTCTTGGTTTGTGGCTGGGTTTGTCCTCTTTTTCCTTGTGTGTTCAGCATTCTGCGTTTGGGAGGCTGAGAGAGGGCGCAGAAATGGAGAGAGAAAGGGGGGAACGAGTGCCGCCGTGATCGTCTCCGGACACCGTGGCGGACGCGCTACGTCGTAGCTCCTGCCGGGTGGGGAAGGGCTACACGGTCACGGTCCAGAAAGAAATGAGCGCGGTCCCTCGCGGCTGGGACGTCTGTGCTGCCAGCCACGGACGGACAGACGGATGGACGGACGGCGGCCACCGCCGTTCGAGCGGCGGTCTGTGACCACCTTGGAGCCGTGGCATCTGGCGTCCTGAAAAGCTGCAGGACTGGAAAACGCCACCGCTCACCGTGGGGGGGGGGGGGGGGGGGCACGCCCGGCCCCCCCGTGCTCCTCCACAGGGGGACGGGATGCCGCCCAAGAAGTCCAGCCGCCCCATCTACCAGCGACCCTTCCGTTCGTCCCGGGGTGTCCCGGGAGGCTGGGCGGGGGGAGGAAAGAACGCCAGGTCTCCCAGAGCCTGCGAGAAGCCCAGCAGAGCACTCTGCACCAAGCACCCCGCTTCAGGGAGCATCACCAGCCCTCAGCTCCTTTCCACATGAACAGAGCAGCTGCGCTCCGGGCTGGGGACACTTTCCTTCCCGTTTGGAGACACCTGCAGTGGATGGACGGCCGGAGCTCGCCCCGACCCCCACGCCCGTCACCGGGGGACACCCGGAGCTCGCCCCGACCCCCACGCCCGCCATGGGGGGACACCCGGAGCTCGCCCCGACCCCCACGCCCGTCAGGGCCGGGCTCCTCGCCCGAGGGTGCGGGGGTTAGGGCGCTGATCTCGGATAGAAAGCTGAAGCCCTCTAACCCGGAGATCAGGGGGCACCGGGCCCGCCTTCTCTCACCAGCCTTGTCGCCGCACCGCCCCCCACCCCCTGTATTGGGGTCCTGGGCCACGGCCAGTCATCCAGCGACGTGCGAAGAGAGCAGCCCAGGTGGCACTGTGTGGGCATGAAGACGGTTTGATTGGCTCTGAAGCGTGGTGTTTCCCTAGGACCACTTTGGTAAATGCAAAGCGTGCAAATGGCAGCTGAGGAGAAAAGCTGTACGTCGGCTTTCTACTCAGCTCCGACGCTCATGAAATGCACAGTAGCCCGCAGTCATGCTGCTGTGGAAAGCCAGTGGGGGGCCCGGAACCGGGGCTCGCCCTTGGCATCCTCGCTACTCGGGAGGCTGAGGCCCCAGGATCACAAACTGAAGCCCACCAGGGTAAGGAAGTCTGTGAGACGCCTATCTCCAGATAACCAACGAAACGCTGGACGCGGAGCTGTGGCTCAAGTGGTGGGGCACTCTCCTTGAATATAAAAAGTCAGGGATCGCACCCAGGTCCTGAGTTCAAGCCCTAGGACTGGTACAAAAGAAAAACAAAAAACCCTCTTACTGGGGTAAATACCTTGAGGTTCCTTACTGCTTTTGCTGCCCCTACAAACTGCTGATTCCTTCCTCCCTGTCGGCGGCTTGCACCCCATGGAGACGGCCTTGCAGATCCGCCTCCTGGTGACTTCTGTGTGGAGTCACCTCCCCGGCCTCCCTTCTAGGCACAAGGCCCCCCCGCCAAGGCGTCGAGACCCCCTCTTGCCCACACTGACCCACCAGCCATAGGACACGGCTGTAACAAAGTCGCAGACCCCGGGCAGAGTCCAGGGCTGGAATTCCTGCCGCCTCTCCCCTGCCTTTCCCTCAGGCCCTCCCACGGCAGGGACCAGTGGGGGGCACAGGAGGGCAAAGCCCGTGTCGGTCGCGGGCTGCCTGGCTGGGCGGTGGCCGCTGATTACCACTTAGGAGTTGTTGGATTTCTAGGTCTCACAGCGTTTTAAGAGACGCTCCAAATCCACGTGTTATACAAAAACCTGATTTCTAAATGTTGCTGGCCAATTAAAACACAAAGCTGGGTGTGGAGGCCTGTGCCCATCAGCCTAACAGCTCCGGAAGCCAAAAGTAAGAGCATCGTGTTCCAGGCAATGACCCAGACAGCGAGCTTATTAACACCTTCTCCGAAAGACGGCCTGCAGAGGAAAGGCTGGCGCGGTAGCCCGCGTGTCTGTGTGATTGCCTAGAAAGCAGAAGACCCCGAGTTCCAGCCACACAGCTGCCGGAAAAATGATCACGTGGGAAACCATTTTCCCTTCGAGTCTGCTCAGTTCAAGCGGTTGCACAAAGGGGTTTCAATCCCACAGGCCAGGTCAGGAGTGCAATGCATCTTGGTCAATGTCACCCTTCTGTCTACTCCCCGTCCCCCCGCCCCCCGCCCATCCGGAACCTCCGGTATTGCATTCCTTTTGAGTACTGAGCACTTGTAGCCACCGCACTGGATCTTCACGTGGCATCCCCCCAAGGTGAGACCCCGGAGCAGCAAAGCCTCCTTAGCGCTGCTCTCCTGGGGCAGGACATTTCATGGGGACAAAGGAGCCAGAGCTTCCGGGGTGGGGGGTGGGGGGGCGGGGAACGTCGGCCCCGGACGCTCAGAGATGGCGCCACCTTGTTTTCGCGCATCGGATTGACTCGTGCGTCATTTCTAGCCGTACAGAATAGTCAGGGCCGGCGGTGCTCGTAGTGGCGGGTTTCTCCCGTGTTGTTCTACAGCAATCACTTCCAAAGACCAAAGGGCATCTGCCATTGACTCCGCTCGTTTTGCCTTCGTGTTCCTGGTTCTCTGGACCGGGGGTCCTGGTGATTTTTCTTTTTCCCCCGGCTATCTCATCATTGGAGCGGTGTTTTCTGGTTGGTGTTTGCTGGGCTAGCAGAGCTTTGAGCGTGCCTTTCTCTCTCCCCTCCCCTGGCGCTCAGCGGCTCTCTGGGGACTTTCGCGAGGATGGTCGTGAACGTTGTTGTGCCAGGGGACGGAGGCGGAAGTCACACGTCATGTCTTCGGGTCAGCCAGCAGCAGCAAGGCCAAAGTGGGGCCGGGGGACGGGGAACAGACCCGGGAAAATGAAGTATGAAGAGGCCTAAGTCTCTTTTCAGGCCTTGTAGTGGCTTTGGTGTCTGTGCCTGTCTGTGTGCGTGTGCGTCTGCGTGCGTGCGTGTGTTTGCATGCGCGTGTGTCCGCACACACACACACACACAGTCCACCCGGGGCCTTGCACTGCCCCTTGGCTTTTCCGCTCCAGGCCCGCACGCTTCCATTAGGGTCCCAGCTCCGCTTCTGGCTTTGTGCTTGTGCGTCCGGGACGAGAGTCTCGTGGGCCTCTCCGTCCGGACGGGCTTCTCGCCGCGACCGTCGGCTCTCGGCCCGCTCGGCGGCTAGGATGGCGGGCGTGAGCCCGCCGGCGTCCGGCTTCTCGATTCCCGCCAGCTCGCTGCTGCCCCCTGGCACGCCCGGCCGTCTCTGCCCCTCTCCTCCCGACGCCTCTCCCTCCGTGCCAGGCCCCCGACAGCCGGCCTCACGCAGCCCCGCGCGGGGCCCCGTCGCCCGTGGCGGGGCGCGCCTGTGCGTGGGGCGGGCCCCGGTCCGCTCCGCCCTCGTCGGTGCGGTCGGGGAAGATGAATGGCAGTGGGACTCGCCTGCCCCGGGGGCTCTGGGCGGCTTTCCCGGGGGCTCGCTGTGAGCGCGCGCTTCCTACACCAGAGGGCGCTGCGGCCCTGCGCGTGTGCGCGGCCCGGCCCGGGAGCCCGGCTGGGAGGCTGGCGCCGGATATGGAGGAGGGAGGAGATGGGGCGGGGCCGCCCTCCCTCCAGGAGCCCCTCACATTGCGCGTGAACTTGGAGCCCCTGAAATTTCCCACAAGTCTGTGCTCTCCCCGGGCGGGGTGGGACGCTGGTGATGACGAGGATCTGACTTTGGTGTTATGGAGGAGGAGGAGCAAGAGGAGGAGGGGGGGGAGGAAGAGGGGGAGGGGGAGGAGGAGGAGGAGGGGGAGGAGGGGGAGGAAGAGGGGGAGGAGGAGGAGGGGGGAGGGGGAGGAGGAGGAGGAGGGGGGAGGGGGAGGAGGAGGAGGGGGAGGAGGAGGAGGAGCAGGAGGAGGAGGAGGAGCAGGAGGAGGAGGGGGGAGGAAGAGGGGGAGGAGCAGGAGGAGGAGGGGGGGAGGAGCAGGAGGAGCAGGAGGAGGGGGGAGGAGGAGGAGGAGGAGGAGGGGGGAGGAGCAGGAGGAGGAGGGGGAAGAGGAAGAGGAGGAGGAGGAGGAGGAGGACGAGGAGGAGGAGGAGGAGGACGAGGAGGATGAAGAGGAGGAGGAGGAGGAGGACAAGGAGGAGGATGAAGAGGAGGAGGAGGAGGAGGACGAGGACGAGGAGGAGGAGGGTGATGATGATGTTGCTGGAGGGAGCTGAAAGCTGTAAGGAGAGGGGGCCCCGCCTCTGTCGCGGCCTCCTGGCCCCCGCCATTGTGGGCCAGCGCGTCTCTGGGTTGCTTTAAGCCACATGGGGTAGCGAGAGCTCAGAGGTGCTGTCGTCCAGGGGCAGGCTCCCCAGAGCCGAGGCGGGGCGTGCTGGGAAGGACCCGGGCAGCGGGGAGCACCGGGAGCCGGGCACCCCGAGCCGGCCCTGACTTTGTGAGCCGGGCGGAGCCAGGCTGCCGCTGCCCGCCCCCCCCCCCCCCGCGCTCCCCCAAGTCCCAGCGGGGGGGGGGACTCCGCCCACCCAGGCCCCTCCCTCCACCGGGCACCCCGCAAGTGTCAGAGAACGCCGCGGCACGTCCCTTCCGTGCGGATGAGTCCCCGCCGCTCGCTGCCATGGCGACAATGGAGAGGAAAGTGGGGTTCGCAGCAGAAAACCATACAAGTGTGCGTTTAAGGGAGGCGCCGGGGGCCCGTGCAGCCCCATCCGTGTGCAACAGGGACGCGCGTGCACAGCCTGACACGCACAAGCCACGGCACGCCTGTGCGTCACGCGCGCTTACCAGTTCCCCGTCCATACTCTCATGCGCACGCACGTGCACGCGCACACGTCTTTCCATGCACGCGCGCGCGCTTCTGATCACAGGCACACGCACCTCCACGCGTTTGTGCGCTCGCCTGTGTCGCACACGGACGCACGCCTGTGCACTCTCAATGCACGTGAAAACGCAGTGAAGCAGCTTCGAGGGCCGCGGTTTGCTCGTTTGTTTGTAAAGCACTGTGCGGGGGACTCGGGGTTCCCCTTGCGAGGCCCACGGGCCCGTCCCTCGTCCCTCGGGTGCGATGGCCGCGGGCCCAGGGGGCGGCAAGACTTGTCCAAGAGAACATGGACCGTGGGGAAGGTGGAAGGCAGGAAGATGGTCAGGGGCTCGCTCCACCTAGAGGGAGTCAACAGGGAAGGGAGGGGGAGGGGAGGGGGAGGGAGTCAGGAGGGAGGGGAGGGGGGAGGGGAGGGACTGACCGTTACAGAAAGCCAGGCCCGGGGGCCATTCGGGGCGGGTTGGCCTCTGTGGTGTGCGGCCTGCTTCTGGCTGGTGTAACCTGCCCCTTTGAAAGCAAACCCGCCCGGGTGACTCAGTGGTGGTGGACGGAACCCCGTCTCTTCTGAATCCAGATGGGGACCGTCCTTCTCCAGACGCGGAGGGGGGCACGGCTCCCGAGGCTTTGGGATTCTCACGCGGTGACCCCTGTGCGGCGGGCAAGACCTTGTGAGATTTCTAAAAACAACAGGCCAGCCTGTAAGAAGGCGGCGGGAAAGCTGGGGGCGGGAGAGAGCAGCACACTGGGTCGGTCAGCCGTTCAGAATGCTGTACACACCGACCGACCCACCTGAACCCCTCACAAAGCGAAGAGAAGCCGCAAGCAAGCGTGAGTTGTCTAGACAGCTGTGTTTGTAAAAACAAACAACCACAATGAGATTCAGCACAACAACGGCTATCATCGGTACGGATGACACTATTCAGGAGCACAGGAGAAAACACCTACCCGAGTATGACAAAGCAATAGCTTCCCACCTAGCGCAAGGATGAGCGGCAACCCATTATGCCACTTACAGGGTGCCAAGAATAGACACCCAGGCCGTGCAGACCACGTCACCTTGAGAGACGAGGCTACGTTGTGCTAGAGCTGGCATGTCTTCCTCTTGGCAACTGTTCAAGGGCGTGCGACGGCGTCGTTCACAATCGCCCTCACGTTGTACAGTACCCTGAAACAGCATTCCTCTTCCCGTGTCCCCTCCCCAGCCTCCTCTCCCCGCCTTCTCCCTGACCCGACCCTCCCCAGCCGACAACGGGGGGCTCCCTGTCTCGAGGTGGGATCCATGCCCTCGGTGTTCGCTTCCTTTCCTGACTGAGATAGAGCTTCCCAAACGTTTATGCTCGGGCTGGTCTCAAACCGTCATCCCCTGATCTCTCCCTCCCAAGCGGCCGGGGCTACGGGCTAAAAACCGCGGTGTCCGGCTCCGTGTTTTCTTTTTTAATAACTAGGGCAAGCATAACTTAGGGTTTAGTCGAGGGGGACACGCACTGGTGGCTCACGCCTGTCATCCTAGCTACTCGGGAGGCTGGGATCTGAGGATCATGGTTAGAAGCCTGCCCGGGCAGGAA
>NW_025960953.1:0-43011 GCF_023159225.1 Perognathus longimembris pacificus
CCCTGTGTAATTACCTTAACAAGCTCCAGCTGTTTTTATTCTCAGAACGTTTACTCCCTGATATACAGCTGCCTACCCCCTTCGTAAGTGCAGGTCCTAAATGAGCTTTTTCTCTGTTCCCTCACCACAATCCAGATTCTTCTCTGGGAATTACCAGTACAGTAACCATACCAGGAAGTACTTAATTTATTAAGCTACTGCTTTTCTTAATCTCAGTGGAGATATTTACTGATAAACAGCTACCTACGCAGCATGTTCATGTCGTTCCTAAATGAGCTTTTATCTCTCTCCCCTCAACACAAATCAGATTCTTCTGAGGAGTGGCCAGTACACTATCCTTTCCCCTGCGTAATTACCTTAACAAGCTCTAGCTGTTTTTATTCTCAGAAGGTTTACTCCCTGGTATACAGCTGCCTACCCCCTTCGTAAGTGTAGGTCCTAAATGAGCTTTTTTCTCTGTTCCCTCACCACAATCCAGATTCTTTTGTGGAGTAACCAGTACGGTAACCATACCAGGAAGTACTTAATTTATTAAGCTACTGCTTTTCTTAATCTCAGTGGAGATATTTACTGATAAACAGCTACCTACGCAGCATGTTCATGTCGTTCCTAAATGAGCTTTTATCTCTCTCCCCTCACCACAAATCAGATTTTTCTGAAGTGTTGCCAGTACATTATCCTTTCCCCTGTGTAATTACCTTAACAAGCTCCAGCTGTTTTTATTCTCAGAAGGTTTACTCACTGGTATACAGCTGCCTACCCCCTTCGTAAGTGTAGGTCCTAAATGAGCTTTTTTCTCTGTTCCCTCACCACAATCCAGATTCTTTTGTGGAGTGACCAGTACAGTAACCATACCAGGAAGTACTTAATTTATTAAGCTACTGCTTTTCTTAATCTCAGTGGGATATTTACTGATAAACAGCTACCTACGCAGCATGTTCATGTCGTTCCTAAATGAGCTTTTATCTCTCTCCCCTCACCACAAATCAGATTCTTCTGAATTTGTTTCCAGTACATTATCCTTTCGCCTGTGTAATTACCTTAACAAGCTCCAGCTGTTTTTATTCTCAGAAGGTTTACTCCCGGATATACAGCTGCCTACCCCCTTCGTAAGTGCAGGTCCTAAATGAGCTTTTTTCTCTGTTCCCTCACCACCATCCAGATTCTTTTGGGGAGTTACCAGTACAGTAACCATACCAGGAAGTACTTAATTTATTAAGCTACTGCTTTTCTTAATCTCAGTAGAGATATTACTGATAAACAGCTACGTATGCAGCATGTTCATGTCGTTCTTAAATGAGCTTTTATCTCTCTCCCCTCACCACAAATCAGATTCTTCTGAGGAGTTCCCAGTACATTATCCTTTCCCCTGTGTATTTATCTTAACAATCTCCAGCTGTTTTTATTCTCAGAAGGTTTACTCCCTGATATACAGCTGCCTACCCCCTTCGTAAGTGCAGGTCCTAAATGAGCTTTTTTCTCTGTTCCCTCACCACAATCCAGATTCTTTTCTGGGAGTTACCAGTACAGTAACCATACCAGGAAGTACTTAATTTATTAAGCTACTGCTTTTCTTATTCTCAGTGGAGATATTTACTGATAAACAGCTACCTACGCAGCATGTTCATTTCGTTCCTAAATGAGCTTTTATCTCTCTCCCCTCACCACAAATCAGATTCTTCTGAGGAGGTGCCAGTACATTATCCTTTCCCCTGTGTAATTACCTTAACAAGCTCCAGCTGTTTTTATTCTCAGAAGGTTTACTCCCTGATATACAGCTGCCTACCCTCTTCATAAGTGTAGGTCCTAAATGAGCTTTTTTCTCTGTTCCCTCACCACAATCCAGATTGTTTTGTGAGTGACCATTACAGTAACCATACCAGGAAGTACTTAATTTATTAAGCTACTGCTTTTCTTAATCTCAGTGGAGATATTTACTGATAAACATCTACCTACGCAGCATGTTCATGTCGTTCCTAAATGAGCTTTAATCTCACCCCTCACCACGAATCAGATTCTTCTGAGGAGTTCCCAGTACATTATCCTTTCCCCTGTGTAATTACCTTAACAAGCTGCAGCTGTTTTTATTCTCAGAAGCTTTACTCCCTGATATACAGCTGCCTACCCCCTTCGTAAGTGCAGGTCCTAAATGAGCTTTTTTCTCTGTTCCCTCACCACAATCCAGATTCTTTTGTGGAGTGACCAGTACAGTAACTATACCAGGAAGTACTTAATTTATTAAGCTACTGCTTTTCTTAATCTCAGTGTAGTTATTTACTGATAAAGAGCTACCTACGCAGCATGTTCATGTCGTTCCTAAATGAGCTTTTATCTCTCTCCCCTCACCACAAATCAGATTCTTCTGAGGAGTTCCCAGTACATTATCCTTTCCCCTGTGTAATTAACTTAACAAGCTCCAGCTGTTTCTATTCTCAGAAGGTTTACTCCCTGATATACAGCTGCCTACCCCCTTCGTAAGTGCAGGTCCTAAATGAGCTTTTTCTCTGTTCCCTCACCACAATCCAGATTCTTTTCTGGGAGTTTCCAGTACAGTAACCATTCCAGGAAGTACTTAATTTATTAAGCTACTGCTTTTCTTAATCTCAGTGGAGATATTTACTGATAAACAGCTACCTACCCAGCATGTTCATGTCGTTACTAAATGAGCTTTTATCTCTCTCCCCACACCACAAATCAGATTCTTCTGAGAGTTGCCAGTACACTATCCTTTCCCCTGCGTAATTACCTTAACAAGCTCCAGGTGTTTTTATTCTCAGAAGGTTTACTCCCTGGTATACAGCTGCCTACCCCCTTCGTATGTGTAGGCCCTAAATGAGCTTTTTTCTCTGTTCCCTCACCACAATCCAGATTCTTTTGTGGAGTGACCAGTATAGTAACCATACCAGGAAGTACTTAATTTATTAAGCTACTGCTTTTCTTAATCTCAGTGGAGATATTTACTGATAAACAGCTACCTACGCAGCATGTTCATGTCGTTCCTAAATGAGCTTTTATCTCTCTCCCCTCACCACAAATCAGATTCTTCTGAGGAGTTCCCAGTACATTATCCTTTCCCCTGTGTAATTACCTTAACAAGCTCCAGCTGTTTTTATTCTCAGAAGGTTTCCTCCCTGATATACAGCTGCCTACCCCCTTCGTAAGTGCAGGTCCTAAATGAGCTTTTTTCTCTGTTCCCTCACCACAATCCAGATTCTTTGGGGAGTTACCAGTACAGTAACCATACCAGAAAGTACTTAATTTATTAAGCTACTGCTTTTCTTAAAACTCAGTGGAGATATTTACTGATAAACAGCTACGTACTCAGCATGTTCATGTCGTTCCTAAATGAGCTTTTATCTCTCTCCCCACACCACAAATCAGATTTTTCTGAGGAGTTCCCAGTACATTATCCTTTCCCCTGTGTAATTACCTTAACAAGCTCCAGCTGTTTTTATTCTCAGAAGGTTTACTCCCTGATATACAGCTGCCTACCCCCTTCGTAAGTGCAGGTCCTAAATGAGCTTTTTTCTCTGTTGCCAAACCACAATCCAGATTCTTTTGGGGAGTTACCAGTACAGTAACCATACCAGGAAGTACTAAATTTATTAAGCTACTGCTTTTCTTAATCTCAGTGGAGATATTTACTGATAAACTGCTACCTACACAGCATGTTCATGTCGTTCTTAAATGAGCTTTTATGTCTCTCCCCTCACAACAAATCAGATTCTTCTGAATTGTTCCCAGTACATTATCCTTTCCCCTCTGTAATTACCTTTACAAGCTCCAGCTGTTTTTATTCTCAGAAGGTTTACTCCCTGATATACAGCTGCCTACTCCCTTCGTAAGTGCAGGTCCTAAATGAGCCTTTTTCTCTGTTCCCTCACCACAATCCAGATTCTTTTGGGGAGTTACAAGTACAGTAACCATACCAGGAAGTACTTAATTTATTAAGCTACTGCTTTTCTTAATCTCAGTGGAGATATTTACTGATAAACAGCTACGTACGCAGCATGTTCATGTCGTTCCTAAATGAGCTTTTATCTCTCTCCCCTTACCACAAATCAGATTCTTCTGAGGAGTTCCCAGTACATTATCCTTTCCCCTGTGTAATTACCTTAACAAGCTCCAGCTGTTTTTATTCTCAGAAGGTTTACTCCCTGATATACAGCTGGCTACCCCCTTCGAAAGTGCAGGTCGTAAATGAGCTTTTTTCTCTGTTCCCTCACCACAATCCAGATTCTTTGGGGAGTTACCAGTACAGTAACCATACCAGGAAGTACTTAATTTATTAAGCTACTGCTTTTCTTAATCTCAGTGGAGATATTTACTGATAAACAGCTACCTACGCAGCATGTTCATGTCGTTCCTAAATGAGCTTTTATCTCTCTCCCCACACCACAAATCAGATTCTTCTGAGGAGTTCCCAGTACATTATCCTTTCCCCTGTGTAATTACCTTAACAAGCTCCAGCTGTTTTTATTCTCAGAAGGTTTACTCCCTGATATACAGCTGCCTACCCCCTTCGTAAGTGCAGGTCCTAAATGAGCTTTTTTCTCTGTTCCCAAACCACAATCCAGATTCTTTTGTGGAGTTACCAGTACAGTAACCATACCAGGAAGTACTTAATTTATTAAGCTACTGCTTTTCTTAATCTCAGTGGAGATATTTACTGATCAACAGCTACCTACGCAGCATGTTCATGTCGTTCCTAAATGAGCTTTTATCTCTCTCCCCTCACCAGAAATCAGATTCTTCTGAGGAGTTCCAGGTACATTATCCTTTCCCCTGTGTAATTACCTTAACAAGCTCCAGCTGTTTTTATTCTCAGAACGTTTACTCCCTGATATACAGCTGCCTACCCCCTTCGTAAGTGCAGGTCCTAAATGAGCTTTTTCTCTGTTCCCTCACCACAATCCAGATTCTTTTTTGGGAATTACCAGTACAGTAACCATACCAGGAAGTACTTAATTTATTAAGCTACTGCTTTTCTTAATCTCAGTGGAGATATTTACTGATAAACAGCTACCTACGCAGCATGTTCATGTCGTTCCTAAATGAGCTTTTATCTCTCTCCCCTCAACACAAATCAGATTCTTCTGAGGAGTGGCCAGTACACTATCCTTTCCCCTGCGTAATTACCTTAACAAGCTCTAGCTGTTTTTATTCTCAGAAGGTTTACTCCCTGGTATACAGCTGCCTACCCCCTTCGTAAGTGTAGGTCCTAAATGAGCTTTTTTCTCTGTTCCCTAACCACAATCCAGATTCTTTTGTGGAGTAACCAGTACGGTAACCATACCAGGAAGTACTTAATTTATTAAGCTACTGCTTTTCTTAATCTCAGTGGAGATATTTACTGATAAACAGCTACGTATGCAGCATGTTCATGTCGTTCTTAAATGAGCTTTTATCTCTCTCCCCTCACCACAAATCAGATTCTTCTGAGGAGTTCCCAGTACATTATCCTTTCCCCTGTGTATTTACCTTAACAATCTCCAGCTGTTTTTATTCTCAGAAGGTTTACTCCCTGATATACAGCTGCCTACCCCCTTCGTAAGTGCAGGTCCTAAATGAGCTTTTTTCTCTGTTCCCTCACCACAATCCAGATTCTTTTCTGGGAGTTACCAGTACAGTAACCATACCAGGAAGTACTTAATTTATTAAGCTACTGCTTTTCTTATTCTCAGTGGAGATATTTACTGATAAACAGCTACCTACGCAGCATGTTCATTTCGTTCCTAAATGAGCTTTTATCTCTCTCCCCTCACCACAAATCAGATTCTTCTGAGGAGGTGCCAGTACATTATCCTTTCCCCTGTGTAATTACCTTAACAAGCTCCAGCTGTTTTTATTCTCAGAAGGTTTACTCCCTGATATACAGCTGCCTACCCTCTTCATAAGTGTAGGTCCTAAATGAGCTTTTTTCTCTGTTCCCTCACCACAATCCAGATTGTTTTGTGGAGTGACCATTACAGTAACCATACCTGGAAGTACTTAATTTATTAAGCTACTGCTTTTCTTAATCTCAGTGGAGATATTTACTGATAAACAGCTACCTACGCAGCATGTTCATGTCGTTCCTAAATGAGCTTTAATCTCTCTCCCCTCACCACGAATCAGATTCTTCTGAGGAGTTCCCAGTACATTATCCTTTCCCCTGTGTAATTACCTTAACAAGCTCCAGCCGTTTTTATTCTCAGAAGGTTTACTCCCTGATATACAGCTGCCTACCCCCTTCGTAAGTGCAGGTCCTAAATGAGCTTTTTTCTCTGTTCCCTCACCACAATCCAGATTCTTTGGGGAGTTACCAGTACAGTAACCATACCAGAAAGTACTTAATTTATTAAGCTACTGCTTTTCTTAAACTCAGTGGAGATATTTACTGATAAACAGCTACGTACTCAGCATGTTCATGTCGTTCCTAAATGAGCTTTTATCTCTCTCCCCACACCACAAATCAGATTTTTCTGAGGAGTTCCCAGTACATTATCCTTTCCCCTGTGTAATTACCTTAACAAGCTCCAGCTGTTTTTATTCTCAGAAGGTTTACTCCCTGATATACAGCTGCCTACCCCCTTCGTAAGTGCAGGTCCTAAATGAGCTTTTTTCTCTGTTGCCAAACCACAATCCAGATTCTTTTGGGGAGTTACCAGTACAGTAACCATACCAGGAAGTACTAAATTTATTAAGCTACTGCTTTTCTTAATCTCAGTGGAGATATTTACTGATAAACTGCTACCTACACAGCATGTTCATGTCGTTCTTAAATGAGCTTTTATGTCTCTCCCCTCACAACAAATCAGATTCTTCTGAATTGTTCCCAGTACATTATCCTTTCCCCTCTGTAATTACCTTTACAAGCTCCAGCTGTTTTTATTCTCAGAAGGTTTACTCCCTGATATACAGCTGCCTACTCCCTTCGTAAGTGCAGGTCCTAAATGAGCCTTTTTCTCTGTTCCCTCACCACAATCCAGATTCTTTTGGGGAGTTACAAGTACAGTAACCATACCAGGAAGTACTTAATTTATTAAGCTACTGCTTTTCTTAATCTCAGTGGAGATATTTACTGATAAACAGCTACGTACGCAGCATGTTCATGTCGTTCCTAAATGAGCTTTTATCTCTCTCCCCTTACCACAAATCAGATTCTTCTGAGGAGTTCCCAGTACATTATCCTTTCCCCTGTGTAATTACCTTAACAAGCTCCAGCTGTTTTTATTCTCAGAAGGTTTACTCCCTGATATACAGCTGGCTACCCCCTTCGAAAGTGCAGGTCGTAAATGAGCTTTTTTCTCTGTTCCCTCACCACAATCCAGATTCTTTGGGGAGTTACCAGTACAGTAACCATACCAGGAAGTACTTAATTTATTAAGCTACTGCTTTTCTTAATCTCAGTGGAGATATTTACTGATAAACAGCTACCTACGCAGCATGTTCATGTCGTTCCTAAATGAGCTTTTATCTCTCTCCCCACACCACAAATCAGATTCTTCTGAGGAGTTCCCAGTACATTATCCTTTCCCCTGTGTAATTACCTTAACAAGCTCCAGCTGTTTTTATTCTCAGAAGGTTTACTCCCTGATATACAGCTGCCTACCCCCTTCGTAAGTGCAGGTCCTAAATGAGCTTTTTTCTCTGTTCCCAAACCACAATCCAGATTCTTTTGTGGAGTTACCAGTACAGTAACCATACCAGGAAGTACTTAATTTATTAAGCTACTGCTTTTCTTAATCTCAGTGGAGATATTTACTGATCAACAGCTACCTACGCAGCATGTTCATGTCGTTCCTAAATGAGCTTTTATCTCTCTCCCCTCACCAGAAATCAGATTCTTCTGAGGAGTTCCAGGTACATTATCCTTTCCCCTGTGTAATTACCTTAACAAGCTCCAGCTGTTTTTATTCTCAGAACGTTTACTCCCTGATATACAGCTGCCTACCCCCTTCGTAAGTGCAGGTCCTAAATGAGCTTTTTCTCTGTTCCCTCACCACAATCCAGATTCTTTTTTGGGAATTACCAGTACAGTAACCATACCAGGAAGTACTTAATTTATTAAGCTACTGCTTTTCTTAATCTCAGTGGAGATATTTACTGATAAACAGCTACCTACGCAGCATGTTCATGTCGTTCCTAAATGAGCTTTTATCTCTCTCCCCTCAACACAAATCAGATTCTTCTGAGGAGTGGCCAGTACACTATCCTTTCCCCTGCGTAATTACCTTAACAAGCTCTAGCTGTTTTTATTCTCAGAAGGTTTACTCCCTGGTATACAGCTGCCTACCCCCTTCGTAAGTGTAGGTCCTAAATGAGCTTTTTTCTCTGTTCCCTAACCACAATCCAGATTCTTTTGTGGAGTAACCAGTACGGTAACCATACCAGGAAGTACTTAATTTATTAAGCTACTGCTTTTCTTAATCTCAGTGGAGATATTTACTGATAAACAGCTACGTATGCAGCATGTTCATGTCGTTCTTAAATGAGCTTTTATCTCTCTCCCCTCACCACAAATCAGATTCTTCTGAGGAGTTCCCAGTACATTATCCTTTCCCCTGTGTATTTACCTTAACAATCTCCAGCTGTTTTTATTCTCAGAAGGTTTACTCCCTGATATACAGCTGCCTACCCCCTTCGTAAGTGCAGGTCCTAAATGAGCTTTTTTCTCTGTTCCCTCACCACAATCCAGATTCTTTTCTGGGAGTTACCAGTACAGTAACCATACCAGGAAGTACTTAATTTATTAAGCTACTGCTTTTCTTATTCTCAGTGGAGATATTTACTGATAAACAGCTACCTACGCAGCATGTTCATTTCGTTCCTAAATGAGCTTTTATCTCTCTCCCCTCACCACAAATCAGATTCTTCTGAGGAGGTGCCAGTACATTATCCTTTCCCCTGTGTAATTACCTTAACAAGCTCCAGCTGTTTTTATTCTCAGAAGGTTTACTCCCTGATATACAGCTGCCTACCCTCTTCATAAGTGTAGGTCCTAAATGAGCTTTTTTCTCTGTTCCCTCACCACAATCCAGATTGTTTTGTGGAGTGACCATTACAGTAACCATACCTGGAAGTACTTAATTTATTAAGCTACTGCTTTTCTTAATCTCAGTGGAGATATTTACTGATAAACAGCTACCTACGCAGCATGTTCATGTCGTTCCTAAATGAGCTTTAATCTCTCTCCCCTCACCACGAATCAGATTCTTCTGAGGAGTTCCCAGTACATTATCCTTTCCCCTGTGTAATTACCTTAACAAGCTCCAGCCGTTTTTATTCTCAGAAGGTTTACTCCCTGATATACAGCTGCCTACCCCCTTCGTAAGTGCAGGTCCTAAATGAGCTTTTTTCTCTGTTCCCTCACCACAATCCAGATTCTTTTGTGGAGTGACCAGTACAGTAACTATACCAGGAAGTACTTAATTTATTAAGCTACTGCTTTTCTTAATCTCAGTGTAGTTATTTACTGATAAAGAGCTACCTACGCAGCATGTTCATGTCGTTCCTAAATGAGCTTTTATCTCTCTCCCCTCACCACAAATCAGATTCTTCTGAGGAGTTCCCAGTACATTATCCTTTCCCCTGTGTAATTAACTTAACAAGCTCCAGCTGTTTCTATTCTCAGAAGGTTTACTCCCTGATATACAGCTGCCTACCCCCTTCGTAAGTGCAGGTCCTAAATGAGCTTTTTCTCTGTTCCCTCACCACAATCCAGATTCTTTTCTGGGAGTTTCCAGTACAGTAACCATTCCAGGAAGTACTTAATTTATTAAGCTACTGCTTTTCTTAATCTCAGTGGAGATATTTACTGATAAACAGCTACCTACCCAGCATGTTCATGTCGTTACTAAATGAGCTTTTATCTCTCTCCCCACACCACAAATCAGATTCTTCTGAGGAGTTGCCAGTACACTATCCTTTCCCCTGCGTAATTACCTTAACAAGCTCCAGGTGTTTTTATTCTCAGAAGGTTTACTCCCTGGTATACAGCTGCCTACCCCCTTCGTATGTGTAGGCCCTAAATGAGCTTTTTTCTCTGTTCCCTCACCACAATCCAGATTCTTTTGTGGAGTGACCAGTATAGTAACCATACCAGGAAGTACTTAATTTATTAAGCTACTGCTTTTCTTAATCTCAGTGGAGATATTTACTGATAAACAGCTACCTACGCAGCATGTTCATGTCGTTCCTAAATGAGCTTTTATCTCTCTCCCCTCACCACAAATCAGATTCTTCTGAGGAGTTCCCAGTACATTATCCTTTCCCCTGTGTAATTACCTTAACAAGCTCCAGCTGTTTTTATTCTCAGAAGGTTTCCTCCCTGATATACAGCTGCCTACCCCCTTCGTAAGTGCAGGTCCTAAATGAGCTTTTTTCTCTGTTCCCTCACCACAATCCAGATTCTTTTGGGGAGTTACCAGTACAGTAACCATACCAGGAAGTACTTAATTTATTAAGCTACTGCTTTTCTTAATCTCAGTGGAGATATTTACTGATAAACAGCTACCTGCGCAGCATGTTCATATCGTTCCTAAATGAGCTTTTCTCACTCTCCCCTCACCACGAATCAGATTCTTCTTAGGAGTTCCCAGTTCATTATCCTTTCCCCTGTGTAATTACCTTAACAAGCTCCAGTTGTTTTTATTCTCAGAAGGTTTACTCCCTGATATACAGCTGCCTACCCCCTTCGTAAGTGCAGGTCCTAAATGAGCTTTTTTCTCTATTCCCTCACCACAATCCAGATTCTTTTGTGGAGTGACCAGTACAGTAACTATACCAGGAAGTACTTAATTTATTAAGCTACTGCTTTTCTTAATCTCAGTGGAGATATTTACTGATAAACAGCTACGTACGCAGCACGTTCATGTCGTTCTTAAATGAGCTATTATCTCTCTCCCCTCACCAAAAATCAGATTCTTCTGAGGAGTTCCCAGTACATTATCCTTTCCCCTGTGTAATTACCTTAACAAGCTCCAGCTGTTTTTATTCTCAGAAGGTTTACTCCCTGATATACAGCTGCCTAACCCCTTCGTAAGTGCAGGTCCTAAATGAGCTTTTTTCTCTGTTCCCTCACCACAATCCAGATTCTTTTGGGGAGTTACCAGTACAGTAACCATACCAGGAAGTACTTAATTTATTAAGCTACTGCTTTTCTTAATCTCAGTGGAGATATTTACTGATAAACAGCTACCTACGCAGCATGTTCATGTCGTTCCTAAATGAGCTTTTATCTCTCTCCCCTCACCACAAATCAGATTCTTCTGAGGAGTTGCCAGTACATTATCCTTTCCCCTGTGTAATTACCTTAACAAGCTAAAGCTGTTTTTATTCTCAGAAGGTTTACTCCCTGGTATACAGCTGCCTACCCCCTTCGTAAGTGTAGGTCCTAAATGAGCTTTTTTCTCTGTCCCCTCACCACAATCCAGATTCTTTTGTGGAGTGACCAGTACAGTAACCATACCAGGTAGTACTTAATTTATTAAGCTACTGCTTTTCTTAATCTCAGTGGAGATATTTACTGATAAACAGCTACCTACGCAGCATTTTCATGTCGTTCCTAAATGAGCTTTTATCTCTCTCCCCTCACCACAAATCAGATTCTTCTGAGGAGTTCCCAGTACATTATCCTTTCCCCTGTGTAATTACCTTAATAAGCTCAAGCTGTTTTTATTCTCAGAAGGTTTCCTCCCTGATATACAGCTGCCTACCGCCTTCGGAAGTGCAGGTCCTAAATGAGCTTATTTCTCTGTTCCCTCACCACAATCCAGATTCTTTTGTGGAGTGACTAGTACAGTAACTATACCAGGAAGTACTTAATTTATTAAGCTACTGCTTTTCTAAATCTCAGTGGAGATATTTACTGATAAAGAGCTACCTACGCAGCATGTTCATGTCGTTCCTAAATGAGCTTTTATCTCTCTCCCCTCACCACAAATCAGATTCTTCTGAGGAGTTCCCAGTACATTATCCTTTCCCCTGTGTAATTAACTTAACAAGCTCCAGCTGTTTCTATTCTCAGAAGGTTTACTCCCTGATATACAGCTGCCTACCCCCTTCGTAAGTGCAGGTCCTAAATGAGCTTTTTCTCTGTTCCCTCACCACAATCCAGATTCTTTTCTGGGAGTTACCAGTACAGTAACCATACCAGGAAGTACTTAATTTATTAAGCTACTGCTTTTCTTAATCTCAGTGGAGATATTTACTGATAAACAGCTACCTATGCAGCATGTTCATGTCGTTCCTAAATGAGCTTTTATCTCTCTCCCCTCACCACAAATCCGATTCTTCTGAGGAGTTCCCAGTACATTATCCTTTCCCCTGTGTAATTAACTTAACAAGCTCCAGCTGTTTTTATTCTCAGAAGGTTTCCTCCCTGATATACAGCTGCCTACCCCCTTCGTAAGTGCAGGTCCTAAATGAGCTTTTTTCTCTGTTCCCTCACCACAATCCAGATTCTTTTGGGGAGTTACCAGTACAGTAACCATACCAGGAAGTACTTAATTTATTAAGCTACTGCTTTTCTTAATCTCAGTGGAGATATTTACTGATAAACAGCTACCTGCGCAGCATGTTCATATCGTTCCTAAATGAGCTTTTCTCACTCTCCCCTCACCACAAATCAGATTCTTCTTAGGAGTTTCCAGTACATTATCCTTTCCCCTGTGTAATTACCTTAACAAGCTCCAGCTGTTTTTATTCTCAGAAGGTTTACTCCCTGATATACAGCTGCCTACCCCCTTCGTAAGTGCAGGTCCTAAATGAGCTTTTTTCTCTATTCCCTCACCACAATCCAGATTCTTTTGTGGAGTGACCAGTACAGTAACTATACCAGGAAGTACTTAATTTATTAAGCTACTGCTTTTCTTAATCTCAGTGGAGATATTTACTGATAAACAGCTACGTACGCAGCACGTTCATGTCGTTCTTAAATGAGCTATTATCTCTCTCCCCTCACCAAAAATCAGATTCTTCTGAGGAGTTCCCAGTACATTATCCTTTCCCCTGTGTAATTACCTTAACAAGCTCCAGCTGTTTATATTCTCAGAAGGTTTACTCCCTGATATACAGTTGCCTAACCCCTTCGTAAGTGCAGGTCCTAAATGAGCTTTTTCTCTGTTCCCTCACCACAATCCAGATTCTTTTGGGGAGTTACCAGTACAGTAACCATACCAGGAAGTACTTAATTTATTAAGCTACTGCTTTTCTTAATCTCAGTGGAGATATTTACTGATAAACAGCTACCTACGCAGCATGTTCATGTCGTTCCTAAATGAGCTTTTATCTCTCTCCCCTCACCACAAATCAGATTCTTCTGAGGAGTTCCCAGTACATTATCCTTTCCCCTGTGTAATTACCTTAATAAGCTCCAGCTGTTTTTATTCTCAGAAGGTTTCCTCCCTGATATACAGCTGCCTACCCCCTTCATAAGTGCAGGTCCTAAATGAGCTTTTTCTCTGTTCCCTCACCACAATCCAGATTCTTTTGGGGAGTTACCAGTACAGTAACCATACCAGGAAGTACTTAATTTATTAAGCTACTGCTTTTCTTGATCTCAGTGGAGATATTTACTGATAAACAGCTACCTACACAGAATGTTCATATCGTTCTTAAATGAGCTTTTATCACTCTCCCCTCATCACAAATCAGATTGTTCTGAATTGTTCCCAGTACATTATCCTTTCCCCTGTGTAATTATCTTAACAAGCTCCAGCTGTTTTTATTCTCAGAAGGTTTACTCCCTGATATACAGCTGCCTACCCCCTTCGTAAGTGTAGGTCCTAAATGAGCTTTTTTCTCTGTTCCCTCACCACAATCCAGATTCTTTTGTGGAGTGACCAGTACAGTAACCATACCAGGAAGTACTTAATTTATCAAGCTACTGCTTTTCTTAATCTCAGTGGAGATATTTACTGATAAACAGCTACGTACGCAGCATGTTCATGTCGTTCCTAAATGAGCTTTTATCTCTCTCCCCTCACCACGAATCACATTCTTCTGAGGAGTTCCCAGTACATTATCCTTTCCCCTGTGTAATTACCTTAACAAGCTAAAGCTGTTTTTATTCTCAGAAGGTTTACTCCCTGGTATACAGCTGCCTACCCCCTTCGTAAGTGTAGGTCCTAAATGAGCTTTTTTCTCTGTCCCCTCACCACAATCCAGATTCTTTTGTGGAGTGACCAGTACAGTAACCATACCAGGAATTACTTAATTTATTAAGCTACTGCTTTTCTTAATCTCAGTGGAGATATTTACTGATAAACAGCTACCTACGCAGCATGTTCATGTCGTCCCTAAATGAGCTTTTATCTCTCTCCCCTCACCACAAATCAGATTCTTCTGAGGAGTTCCCAGTACATTATCCTTTCCCCTGTGTAATTACCTTAATAAGCTCAAGCTGTTTTTATTCTCAGAAGGTTTCCTCCCTGATATACAGCTGCCTACTCCCTTCATAAGTGCAGGTCCTAAATGAGCTTTTTCTCTGTTCCCTCACCACAATCCAGATTCTTTTGGGGAGTTACCAGTACAGTAACCATACCAGGAAGTACTTAATTTATTAAGCTACTGCTTTTCTTGATCTCAGTGGAGATATTTACTGATAAACAGCTACCTACACAGAATGTTCATATCGTTCTTAAATGAGCTTTTATCACTCTCCCCTCACCACAAATCAGATTCTTCTGAGGAGTTCCCAGTACATTATCCTTTCCCCTGTGTAATTACCTTAACAAACTCCAGCTGTTTTTATTCTCAGAAGGTTTACTCCCTGATATACAGCTGCCTACCCCCTTCGTAAGTGCAGGTCCTAAATGAGCTTTTTCTCTGTTCCCTCACCACAATCCAGATTCTTTTGGGGAGTTACCAGTACAGTAACCATACCAGGAAGTACTTAATTTATTAAGCTACTGCTTTTCTTAATCTCAGTGGAGATATTTACTGATAAACAGCTACCTATGCAGCATGTTCATGTCGTTCCTAAATGAGCTTTTATCTCTCTCCCCTCACCACGAGTCAGATTCTTCTGAAGAGTTCCCAGTACATTATCCTTTCCCCTGTGTAATTACCTTAAGAAGCTGCAGCTGTTTTTATTCTCAGAAGGTTTACTCCCTGATATACAGCTGCCTACCCCCTTCGTAAGTGTAGGTCCTAAATGAGCTTTTTTCTCTGTTCCCTCACCACAATCCAGATTCTTTTGTGGAGTGACCAGTACAGTAACCATACCAGGAAGTACTTAATTTATTAAGCTACTGCTTTTCTTAATCTCAGTGGAGATATTTACTGATAAACAGCTACCTACGCAGCATGTTCATGTCGTTCCTAAATGAGCCTTTATCTCTCTCCCCTCACCACAAATCAGATTTTTCTGAGGAGTTGCCAGTACATTATCCTTTCCCCTGTGTAATTACCTTAACAAGCTAAAGCTGTTTTTATTCTCAGAAGGTTTACTCCCTGGTATACAGCTGCCTACCCCCTTCGTAAGTGTAGGTCCTTAATGAGCTTTTTTCTCTGTTCCCTCACCACAATCCAGATTCTTTTGTGGAGTGACCAGTACAGTAACCATACCAGGAAGTACTTAATTTATTAAGCTACTGCTTTTCTTAATCTCAGTGGAGATATTTACTGATAAACAGCTACCTACGCAGCATGTTCATGTCCTTCCTAAATGAGCTTTTATCTCTCTCCCCTCACCACAAATGAGATTCTTCTGAATTGTTCCCAGTACAATATCCTTTCCCCTGTGTAATTACCTAAACAACCTCCAGCTGTTTTTATTCTCAGAAGGTTTACTCCCTGATATACAGCTGCCTACCCCCTTCGGAAGTGCAGGTCATAAATGAGCTTTTTTCTCTGTTTCCTCACCACAATCCAGATTCTTTTGTGGAGTGACCAGTACAGTAACTATACCAGGAAGTACTTAATTTATTAAGCTACTGCTTTTCTAAATCTCAGTGGAGATATTTACTGATAAACAGCTACCTACGCAGCATGTTCATGTCGTTCCTAAATGAGCTTTTATCTCTCTCCCCTCACCACAAATCAGATTCTTCTGAGGAGTTCCCAGTACATTATCCTTTCCCCTGTGTAATTACCTTAACAAGCTCCAGCTGTTTTTATTCTCAGAAGGTTTACTCCCTGATATACAGCTGCCTACCCCCTTCGAAAGTGCAGGTCCTAAATGAGCTTTTTTCTCTGTTCCCTCACCAAAATCCAGATTCTTTTCTGGGAGTTACCAGTACAGTAACCATACCAGAAAGTACTTAATTTATTAACCTATTGCTTTTCTTATTCTCAGTGGAGATATTTACTGATAAACAGCTACCTACGCAGCATGTTCATGTCGTTCCTAAATGAGCTTTTATCTCTCTCCCCTCACCACAAATCAGGTTCTTCTGAGGAGGTGCCAGTACATTATCCTTTCCCCTGTGTAATTACCTTAACAAGCTCCAGCTGTTTTTATTCTCAGAACTTTTACTCCGTGGTATACAGCTGCCTACCCCCTTCGTAAGTGTAGGTCCTAAGTGAGCTTTTTTCTCTGTTTCCTCACCACAATCCAGATTCTTTTGTGGAGTGACCAGTACAGTAACCATACCAGGTAGTACTTAATTTATTAAGCTACTGCTTTTCTTAATCTCAGTGGAGATATTTACTGATAAACAGCTACCTACGCAGCGTGTTCATGTCGTTCCTAAATGAGCTTTTATCTCTCTCCCCTCACCACAAATCAGATTGTTCTGAATTGTTCCCAGTACATTATCCTTTCCCCTGTGTAATTATCTTAACAAGCTCCAGCTGTTTTTATTCTCAGAAGGTTTACTCCCTGATATACAGCTGCCTACCCCCTTCGTAAGTGTAGGTCCTAAATGAGCTTTTTTCTCTGTTCCCTCACCACAATCCAGATTCTTTTGTGGAGTGACCAGTACAGTAACCATACCAGGAAGTACTTAATTTATCAAGCTACTGCTTTTCTTAATCTCAGTGGAGATATTTACTGATAAACAGCTACCTACGCAGCATGTTCATGTCGTTCCTAAATGAGCTTTTATCTCTCTCCCCTCACCACGAATCAGATTCTTCTGAGGAGTTCCCAGTACATTATCCTTTCCCCTGTGTAATTACCTTAACAAGCTCCAGCTGTTTTTATTCTCAGAAGGTTTATTCCCTGATATAGAGCTGCCTACACCCTTCGTAAGTGCAGGTCCTAAATGAGCTATTTTCTCTGTTCCCTCACCACAATCCAGATTCTTTTGTGGAGTGACCAGTACAGTAACTATACCAGGAAGTACTTAATTTATTAAGCTACTGCTTTTCTTAATCTCAGTGGAGATATTTACTGATAAACAGCTACGTACGCAGCATGTTCATGTCGTTCCTAAATGAGCTTTTATCTCTCTCCCCTCACCACAAATCAGATTTTTCTGAGGAATTCCCAGTACATTATCCTTTCCCCTGTGTAATTACCTTAACAAGCTCCAGCTGTTTTTATTCTCAGAAGGTTTCCTCCCTGATATACAGCTGCCTACCCCCTTCATAAGTGCAGGTCCTAAATGAGCTTTTTCTCTGTTCCCTCACCACAATCCAGATTCTTTTCGGGAGTTACCAGTACAGTAACCATACCAGGAAGTACTTAATTTATTAAGCTACTGCTTTTCTTGATCTCAGTGGAGATATTTACTGATAAACAGCTACCTACACAGAATGTTCATATCGTTCTTAAATGAGCTTTTATCACTCTCCCCTCACCACAAATCAGATTCTTCTGAGGAGTTCCCAGTACATTATCCTTTCCCCTGTGTAATTACCTTAACAAACTCCAGCTGTTTTTATTCTCAGAAGGTTTACTCCCTGATATACAGCTGCCTACCCCCTTCGTAAATGCAGGTCCTAAATGAGCTTTTTCTCTGTTCCCTCACCACAATCCAGATTCTTTTGGGGAGTTACCAGTACAGTAACCATACCAGGAAGTACTTAATTTATTAAGCTACTGCTTTTCTTAATCTCAGTGGAGATATTTACTGATAAACAGCTACATATGCAGCATGTTCATGTCGTTCCTAAATGAGCTTTTATCTCTCTCCCCTCACCACAAATCAGATTCTTCTGAATTTTTCCCAGTTCATTATCCTTTCCCCTGTGTAATTACCTTAACAAGCTCCAGCTGTTTTTATTCTCAGAAGGTTTACTCCCTGATATACAGCTGCCTACCCCCTTCGTAAGTGTAGGTCCTAAATGAGCTTTTTTCTCTGTTCCCTCACCACAATCCAGATTCTTTTGTGGAGTGACCAGTACAGTAACCATACCAGGAAGTACTTAATTTATTAAGCTACTGCTTTTCTTAATCTCAGTGGAGATATTTACTGATAAACATCTACCTACGCAGCATGTTCATGTCGTTCCTAAATGAGCTTTTATCTCTCTCCCCTCACCACGAGTCAGATTCTTCTGAAGAGTTCCCAGTACATTATCCTTTCCCCTGTGTAATTACCTTAAGAAGCTGCAGCTGTTTTTATTCTCAGAAGGTTTACTCCCTGATATACAGCTGCCTACCCCCTTCGTAAGTGTAGGTCCTAAATGAGCTTTTTTCTCTGTTCCCTCACCACAATCCAGATTCTTTTGTGGAGTGACCAGTACAGTAACCATACCAGGAAGTACTTAATTTATTAAGCTACTGCTTTTCTTAATCTCAGTGGAGATATTTACTGATAAACATCTACCTACGCAGCATGTTCATGTCGTTCCTAAATGAGCTTTTATCTCTCTCCCCTCACCACGAATCAGATTCTTCTGAAGAGTTCCCAGTACATTATCCTTTCCCCTGTGTAATTACCTTAACAAGCTCCAGCTGTTTTTATTCTCAGAAGGTTTACTCCCTGATATACAGCTGCCTACCCCCTTCGTAAGTGCAGGTCCTAAATGAGCTTTTTTCTCTGTTCCCTCACCACAATCCAGATTCTTTTGTGGAGTGACCACTACAGTAACTATACCAGGAAGTACTTAATTTATTAAGCTACTGCTTTTCTTAATCACAGTGGAGATATTTACTGATAAACAGCTACGTACGCAGCATGTTCATGTCGTTCCTAAATGAGCTTTTATCTCTCTCCCCTCACCACAAATCAGATTCTTCTGAGGAGTTCCCAGTACATTATCCTTACCCCTGTGTAATTACCTTTACAAGCTCCAGCTGTTTTTATTCTCAGAAGGTTTACTCCCTGATATACAGCTGCCTACCCCCTTCGTAAGTGCATGTCCTCAATGAGCTTTTTCTCTGTTCCCTCACCACAATCCAGATTCTTTTGGGGAGTTACCAGTACAGTAACCATACCAGGAAGTACTTAATTTATTAAGCTACTGCTTTTCTTAATCTCAGTGGAGATATTTACTGATAAACAGCTACCTACGCAGCATGTTCATGTCGTTCCTAAATGAGCCTTTATCTCTCTCCCCTCACCACAAATCAGATTTTTCTGAGGAGTTGCCAGTACATTATCCTTTCCCCTGTGTAATTACCTTAACAAGCTAAAGCTGTTTTTATTCTCAGAAGGTTTACTCCCTGGTATACAGCTGCCTACCCCCTTCGTAAGTGTAGGTCCTTAATGAGCTTTTTTCTCTGTTCCCTCACCACAATCCAGATTCTTTTGTGGAGTGACCAGTACAGTAACCATACCAGGAAGTACTTAATTTATTAAGCTACTGCTTTTCTTAATCTCAGTGGAGATATTTACTGATAAACAGCTACCTACGCAGCATGTTCATGTCCTTCCTAAATGAGCTTTTATCTCTCTCCCCTCACCACAAATGAGATTCTTCTGAATTGTTCCCAGTACAATATCCTTTCCCCTGTGTAATTACCTAAACAACCTCCAGCTGTTTTTATTCTCAGAAGGTTTACTCCCTGATATACAGCTGCCTACCCCCTTCGGAAGTGCAGGTCATAAATGAGCTTTTTTCTCTGTTTCCTCACCACAATCCAGATTCTTTTGTGGAGTGACCAGTACAGTAACTATACCAGGAAGTACTTAATTTATTAAGCTACTGCTTTTCTAAATCTCAGTGGAGATATTTACTGATAAACAGCTACCTACGCAGCATGTTCATGTCGTTCCTAAATGAGCTTTTATCTCTCTCCCCTCACCACAAATCAGATTCTTCTGAGGAGTTCCCAGTACATTATCCTTTCCCCTGTGTAATTACCTTAACAAGCTGCAGCTGTTTTTATTCTCAGAAGGTTTACTCCCTGATATACAGCTGCCTACCCCCTTCGAAAGTGCAGGTCCTAAATGAGCTTTTTTCTCTGTTCCCTCACCAAAATCCAGATTCTTTTCTGGGAGTTACCAGTACAGTAACCATACCAGAAAGTACTTAATTTATTAACCTATTGCTTTTCTTATTCTCAGTGGAGATATTTACTGATAAATAGCTACCTACGCAGCATGTTCATGTCGTTCCTAAATGAGCTTTTATCTCTCTCCCCTCACCACAAATCAGGTTCTTCTGAGGAGGTGCCAGTACATTATCCTTTCCCCTGTGTAATTACCTTAACAAGCTCCAGCTGTTTTTATTCTCAGAACTTTTACTCCGTGGTATACAGCTGCCTACCCCCTTCGTAAGTGTAGGTCCTAAGTGAGCTTTTTTCTCTGTTTCCTCACCACAATCCAGATTCTTTTGTGGAGTGACCAGTACAGTAACCATACCAGGTAGTACTTAATTTATTAAGCTACTGCTTTTCTTAATCTCAGTGGAGATATTTACTGATAAACAGCTACCTACGCAGCGTGTTCATGTCGTTCCTAAATGAGCTTTTATCTCTCTCCCCTCACCACAAATCAGATTGTTCTGAATTGTTCCCAGTACATTATCCTTTCCCCTGTGTAATTATCTTAACAAGCTCCAGCTGTTTTTATTCTCAGAAGGTTTACTCCCTGATATACAGCTGCCTACCCCCTTCGTAAGTGTAGGTCCTAAATGAGCTTTTTTCTCTGTTCCCTCACCACAATCCAGATTCTTTTGTGGAGTGACCAGTACAGTAACCATACCAGGAAGTACTTAATTTATCAAGCTACTGCTTTTCTTAATCTCAGTGGAGATATTTACTGATAAACAGCTACCTACGCAGCATGTTCATGTCGTTCCTAAATGAGCTTTTATCTCTCTCCCCTCACCACGAATCAGATTCTTCTGAGGAGTTCCCAGTACATTATCCTTTCCCCTGTGTAATTACCTTAACAAGCTCCAGCTGTTTTTATTCTCAGAAGGTTTATTCCCTGATATAGAGCTGCCTACACCCTTCGTAAGTGCAGGTCCTAAATGAGCTATTTTCTCTGTTCCCTCACCACAATCCAGATTCTTTTGTGGAGTGACCAGTACAGTAACTATACCAGGAAGTACTTAATTTATTAAGCTACTGCTTTTCTTAATCTCAGTGGAGATATTTACTGATAAACAGCTACGTACGCAGCATGTTCATGTCGTTCCTAAATGAGCTTTTATCTCTCTCCCCTCACCACAAATCAGATTTTTCTGAGGAATTCCCAGTACATTATCCTTTCCCCTGTGTAATTACCTTAACAAGCTCCAGCTGTTTTTATTCTCAGAAGGTTTCCTCCCTGATATACAGCTGCCTACCCCCTTCATAAGTGCAGGTCCTAAATGAGCTTTTTCTCTGTTCCCTCACCACAATCCAGATTCTTTTCGGGAGTTACCAGTACAGTAACCATACCAGGAAGTACTTAATTTATTAAGCTACTGCTTTTCTTGATCTCAGTGGAGATATTTACTGATAAACAGCTACCTACACAGAATGTTCATATCGTTCTTAAATGAGCTTTTATCACTCTCCCCTCACCACAAATCAGATTCTTCTGAGGAGTTCCCAGTACATTATCCTTTCCCCTGTGTAATTACCTTAACAAACTCCAGCTGTTTTTATTCTCAGAAGGTTTACTCCCTGATATACAGCTGCCTACCCCCTTCGTAAATGCAGGTCCTAAATGAGCTTTTTCTCTGTTCCCTCACCACAATCCAGATTCTTTTGGGGAGTTACCAGTACAGTAACCATACCAGGAAGTACTTAATTTATTAAGCTACTGCTTTTCTTAATCTCAGTGGAGATATTTACTGATAAACAGCTACCTACGCAGCATGTTCATGTCGTTCCTAAATGAGCTTTTATCTCTCTCCCCTCACCACAAATCAGATTCTTCTGAATTTTTCCCAGTTCATTATCCTTTCCCCTGTGTAATTACCTTAACAAGCTCCAGCTGTTTTTATTCTCAGAAGGTTTACTCCCTGATATACAGCTGCCTATCCCCTTCGTAAGTGTAGGTCCTAAATGAGCTTTTTTCTCTGTTCCCTCACCACAATCCAGATTCTTTTGTGGAGTGACCAGTACAGTAACCATACCAGGAAGTACTTAATTTATTAAGCTACTGCTTTTCTTAATCTCAGTGGAGATATTTACTGATAAACATCTACCTACGCAGCATGTTCATGTCGTTCCTAAATGAGCTTTTATCTCTCTCCCCTCACCACGAGTCAGATTCTTCTGAAGAGTTCCCAGTACATTATCCTTTCCCCTGTGTAATTACCTTAAGAAGCTGCAGCTGTTTTTATTCTCAGAAGGTTTACTCCCTGATATACAGCTGCCTACCCCCTTCGTAAGTGCAGGTCCTAAATGTGCTTTTTTCTCTGTTCCCTCACCACAATCCAGATTCTTTTGTGGAATGACCAGTACAGTAACTATACCAGGAAGTACTTAATTTATTAAGCTACTGCTTTTCTTAATCTCAGTGGAGATATTTACTGATAAACAGCTACGTACGCAGCATGTTCATGTCGTTCCTAAATGAGCTTTTATCTCTCTCCCCTCACCACAAATCAGATTCTTCTGAGGAGTTCCCAGTACATTATCCTTTCCCCTGTGTAATTACCTTAACAAGCTCCAGCTGTTTTTATTCTCAGAAGGTTTACTCCCTGATATACAGCTGCCTACCACCTTCGTAAGTGCAGGTCCTAAATGAGCTTTTTCTCTGTTCCCTCACCACAATCCAGATTCTTTTGGGGATTTACCAGTACAGTAACCATACCAGGAAGTACTTAATTTATTAAGCTACTGCTTTTCTTAATCTCAGTGGAGATATTTACTGATAAACAGCTACGTACGCAGCATGTTCATGTCGTTCCAAAATGAGCTTTTATCTCTCTCCCCTCACCACAAATCAGATTTTTCTGAGGAGTTGCCAGTACATTATCCTTTCCCCTGTGTAATTACCTTAACAAGCTAAAGCTGTTTTTATTCTCAGAAGGTTTACTCCCTGGTATACAGCTGGCTACCCCCTTCGTAAGTGTAGGTCCTAAATGAGCTTTTTTCTCTGTTCCCTCACCACAATCCAGATTCTTTTGTGGAGTGACCAGTACAGTAACCATACCAGGAAGTACTTAATTTATTAAGCTACTGCTTTTCTTAATCTCAGTGGAGATATTTACTGATAAACAGCTACCTATGCAGCATGTTCATGTCGTTCCTAAATGAGCTTTTATCTCTCTCCCCTCACCACAAATCAGATTCTTCTGAATTTTTCCCAGTTCATTATCCTTTCCCCTGTGTAATTACCTTAACAAGCTCCAGCTGTTTTTATTCTCAGAAGGTTTACTCCCTGATATACAGCTGCCTACCCCCTTCGTAAGTGTAGGTCCTAAATGAGCTTTTTTCTCTGTTCCCTCACCACAATCCAGATTCTTTTGTGGAGTGACCAGTACAGTAACCATACCAGGAAGTACTTAATTTATTAAGCTACTGCTTTTCTTAATCTCAGTGGAGATATTTACTGATAAACAGCTACCTACGCAGCATGTTCATGTCGTTCCTAAATGAGCTTTTATCTCTCTCCCCTCACCACGAATCAGATTCTTCTGAAGAGTTCCCAGTACATTATCCTTTCCCCTGTGTAATTACCTTAACAAGCTCCAGCTGTTTTTATTCTCAGAAGGTTTACTCCCTGATATACAGCTGCCTACCCCCTTCGTAAGTGCAGGTCCTAAATGAGCTTTTTTCTCTGTTCCCTCACCACAATCCAGATTCTTTTGTGGAGTGACCACTACAGTAACTATACCAGGAAGTACTTAATTTATTAAGCTACTGCTTTTCTTAATCACAGTGGAGATATTTACTGATAAACAGCTACGTACGCAGCATGTTCATGTCGTTCCTAAATGAGCTTTTATCTCTCTCCCCTCACCACAAATCAGATTCTTCTGAGGAGTTCCCAGTACATTATCCTTACCCCTGTGTAATTACCTTAACAAGCTCCAGCTGTTTTTATTCTCAGAAGGTTTACTCCCTGATATACAGCTGCCTACCCCCTTCGTAAGTGCATGTCCTCAATGAGCTTTTTCTCTGTTCCCTCACCACAATCCAGATTCTTTTGGGGAGTTACCAGTACAGTAACCATACCAGGAAGTACTTAATTTATTAAGCTACTGCTTTTCTTAATCTCAGTGGAGATATTTACTGATAAACAGCTACCTACGCAGCATGTTCATGTCGTTCCTAAATGAGCCTTTATCTCTCTCCCCTCACCACAAATCAGATTTTTCTGAGGAGTTGCCAGTACATTATCCTTTCCCCTGTGTAATTACCTTAACAAGCTAAAGCTGTTTTTATTCTCAGAAGGTTTACTCCCTGGTATAGAGCTGCCTACCCCCTTCGTAAGTGTAGGTCCTTAATGAGCTTTTTTCTCTGTTCCCTCACCACAATCCAGATTCTTTTGTGGAGTGACCAGTACAGTAACCATACCAGGACGTACTTAATTTATTAAGCTACTGCTTTTCTTAATCTCAGTGGAGATATTTACTGATAAACAGCTACCTACGCAGCATGTTCATGTCCTTCCTAAATGAGCTTTTATCTCTCTCCCCTCACCACAAATGAGATTCTTCTGAATTGTTCCCAGTACAATATCCTTTCCCCTGTGTAATTACCTTAACAACCTCCAGCTGTTTTTATTCTCAGAAGGTTTACTCCCTGATATACAGCTGCCTACCCCCTTCGGAAGTGCAGGTCATAAATGAGCTTTTTTCTCTGTTTCCTCACCACAATCCAGATTCTTTTGTGGAGTGACCAGTACAGTAACTATACCAGGAAGTACTTAATTTATTAAGCTACTGCTTTTCTAAATCTCAGTGGAGATATTTACTGATAAACAGCTACCTACGCAGCATGTTCATGTCGTTCCTAAATGAGCTTTTATCTCTCTCCCCTCACCACAAATCAGATTCTTCTGAGGAGTTCCCAGTACATTATCCTTTCCCCTGTGTAATTACCTTAACAAGCTCCAGCTGTTTTTATTCTCAGAAGGTTTACTCCCTGATATACAGCTGCCTACCCCCTTCGAAAGTGCAGGTCCTAAATGAGCTTTTTTCTCTGTTCCCTCACCAAAATCCAGATTCTTTTCTGGGAGTTACCAGTACAGTAACCATACCAGAAAGTACTTAATTTATTAACCTATTGCTTTTCTTATTCTCAGTGGAGATATTTACTGATAAACAGCTACCTACGCAGCATGTTCATGTCGTTCCTAAATGAGCTTTTATCTCTCTCCCCTCACCACAAATCAGGTTCTTCTGAGGCTGTGCCAGTACATTATCCTTTCCCGTGTGTAATTACCTTAACAAGCTCCAGCTGTTTTTATTCTCAGAAGGTTTACTCCGTGGTATACAGCTGCCTACCCCCTTCGTAAGTGTAGGTCATAAGTGAGCTTTTTTCTCTGTTCCCTCACCACAATCCAGATTCTTTTGTGGAGTGACCAGTACAGTAACCATAACAGGTAGTACTTAATTTATTAAGCTACTGCTTTTCTTAATCTCAGTGGAGATATTTACTGATAAACAGCTACCTACGCAGCATGTTCATGTCGTTCCTAAATGAGCTTTTATCTCTCTCCCCTCACCACAAATCAGATTGTTCTGAATTGTTCCCAGTACATTATCCTTTCCCCTGTGTAATTACCTTAAAAAGCTCCAGCTGTTTTTATTCTCAGAAGGTTTATTCCCTGATATAGAGCTGCCTACCCCCTTCGTAAGTGCAGGTCCTAAATGAGCTATTTTCTCTGTTCCCTCACCACAAACCAGATTCTTTTGTGGAGTGACCAGTACAGTAACTATACCAGGAAGTACTTAATTTATTAAGCTACTGCTTTTCTAAAGCTCAGTGTAGATATTTACTGATAAACAGCTACCTACGCAGCATGTTCATGTCGTTCCTAAATGAGCTTTTATCTCTCTCCCCTCACCACAAATCAGATTCTTCTGAGGAGTTCCCAGTACTTTATCCATTTTCCTGTGTAATTACCTTAACAAGCTCCAGCTGTTTTTATTCTAAGAAGGTTTACTCCCTGATATACAGCTGCCTACCCCCTTCGTAAGTGCAGGTCCTAAATGAGCTTTTTTCTCTGTTCCCTCACCACAATCCAGATTCTTTTGGGGAGTTACCAGTACAGTAACCATACCAGGAAGTACTTAATTTATTAAGCTACTGCTTTTCTTAATCTCAGTGGAGATATTTACTGATAAACAGCTACCTACGCAGCATGTTCATGTCGTTCCTAAATGAGCTTTTATCTCTCTCCCCTCACCACAAATCAGATTCTTCTGAGGAGTTCCCAGTACATTATCCTTTCCCCTGTGTAATTACCTTAACAAGCTCCAGCTGTTTTTATTCTCAGAAGCTTTACTCCCTGATATACAGCTGCCTACCCCCTTCGAAAGTGCAGGTCCTAAATGAGCTTTTTTCTCTGTTCCCTCACCACAATCCAGATTCTTTTGGGGAGTTACCAGTACAGTAACCATACCAGGAAGTACTTAATTTATTAAGCTACTGCTGTTCTTAATCTCAGTGGAGATATTTACTGATAAACAGCTACCTACGCAGCATGTTCATGTCGTTCCTAAATGAGCTTTTATCTCTCTCCCCTCACCACAAATCAGATTCTTCTGAGGAGTTCCCAGTACATTATCCTTTCCCCTGTGTAATTACCTTAACAAGCTGCATCTGTTTTTATTCTCAGAAGCTTTACTCCCTGGTATACAGCTGCCTACCCCCTTCGTAAGTGCAGGTCCTAAATGAGCTTTTTTCTCTGTTCCCTCACCACAATCCAGATTCTTTTGGGGAGTTACCAGTACAGTAACCATACCAGGAAGTACTTAATTTATTAAGCTACTGCTTTTCTAAAGCTCAGTGGAGATATTTACTGATAAACAGCTACCTATGCAGCATGTTCATGTCGTTCCTAAATGAGCTTTTATCTCTCTCCCCTCACCACAAATCAGATTCTTCTGAGGAGTTCCCAGTACATTATCCTTTCCCCTATGTTATTACCTTAACAAGCTCCAGCTGTTTTTATTCTCAGAAGGTTTACTCCCTGATATACAGCTGCCTAACCCCTTCGTAAGTGCAGGTCCTAAATGAGCTTTTTTCTCTGTTCCCTCACCACAATCCAGATTCTTTTGGGGAGTTACCAGTACATTAACCATACCAGGAATTACTTAATTTATTAAGCTACTGCTTTTCTTAATCTCAGTGGAGATATTTACTGATAAACAGCTACCTACGCAGCATGTTCATGTCGTTCCTAAATGAGCTTTTATCTCTCTCCCCTCACCACAAATCAGATTCTTCTGAGGAGTTCCCAGTACATTATCCTTTCCCCTGTGTAATTACCTTAACAAGATGCAGCTGTTTTTATTCTCAGAAGCTTTACTCCCTGATATACAGCTGCCTACCCCCTTCGTAAGTGCAGGTCCTAAATGAGCTTTTTTCTCTGTTCCCTCACCACAATCCAGATTCTTTTGGGGAGTTACCAGTACACTAACCATACCAGGAAGTACTTAATTTATTAAGCTACTGCTTTTCTTAATCTCAGTGGAGATATTTACTGATAAACAGCTACCTACGCAGCATGTTCATGTCGTTCCTAAATGCGCTTTTATCTCTCTCCCCTCACCACAAATCAGATTCTTCTGAGGAGTTCCCAGTACATTATCCTTTCCCCTGTGTAATTACCTTAACAAGCTGCAGCTGTTTTTATTCTCAGAAGCTTTACTCCCTGATATACAGCTGCCTACCCCCTTCGTAAGTGCAGGTCTTAAATGAGCTTTTTTCTCTGTTCCCTCACCACAATCCGGATTCTTTTGGGGAGTTACCAGTACAGTAACCATACCAGGAAGTACTTAATTTATTAAGCTACTGCTTTTCTAAAGCTCAGTGGAGATATTTACTGATAAACAGCTACCTACGCAGCATGTTCATGTCGTTCCTAAATGAGCTTTTATCTCTCTCCCCTCACCACAAATCAGATTCTTCTGAGGAGTTCCCAGTACATTATCCTTTCCCCTGTGTAATTACCTTAACAAGCTCCAGCTGTTTTTATTCTCAGAAGCTTTACTCCCTGATATACAGCTGCCTACCCCCTTCGAAAGTTCAGGTCCTAAATGAGCTTTTTTCTCTGTTCCCTCACCACAATCCAGATTCTTTTGGGGAGTTACCAGTACAGTAACCATACCAGGAAGTACTTAATTTATTAAGCTACTGCTTTTCTTAATCTCAGTGGAGATATTTACTGACGAACAGCTACCTACGCAGCATGTTCATGTCGTTCCTAAATGAGCTTTTATCTCTCTCCCCTCACCACAAATCAGATTCTTCTGAGGAGTTCCCAGTACATTATCCTTTCCCCTGTGTAATTACCTTAACAAGCTGCAGCTGTTTTTATTCTCAGAAGCTTTACTCCCTGATATACAGCTGCCTACCCCCTTCATAAGTGCAGGTCCTAAATGAGATTTTTCTCTGTTCCCTCACCACAATCCAGATTCTTTTGGGGAGTTACCAGTACAGTAACCATACCAGGAAGTACTTACTTTATTAAGCTACTGCTTTTCTAAAGCTCAGTGAAGATATTTACTGATAAACAGCTACCTACGCAGCATGTTCATGTCGTTCCTAAATGAGCTTTTATCTCTCTCCACTCACCACAAATCAGATTCTTCTGAGGAGTTCCCAGTACTTTATCCTTTCTCCTGTGTAATTACCTTAACAAGCTCCAGCTGTTTTTATTCTCAGAAGGTTTACTCCCTGATATACAGCTGCCTACCCCCTTCGTAAGTGCAGGTCCTAAATGAGCTTTTTTCTCTGTTCCCTCACCACAATCCAGATTCTTTTGGGGAGTTACCAGTACAGTAACCATACCAGGAAGTACTTAATTTATTAAGCTACTGCTTTTCTTAATCTCAGTGGAGATATTTACTGATAAACAGCTACCTACGCAGCATGTTCATGTCGTTCCTAAATGAGCTTTTATCTCTCTCCCCTCACCACAAATCAGATTCTTCTGAGGAGTTCCCAGTACATTATCCTTTCCCCTGTGTAATTACCTTAACAAGCTCCAGCTGTTTTTATTCTCAGAAGCTTTACTCCCTGATATACAGCTGCCTACCCCCTTCGAAAATGCAGGTCCTAAATGAGCTTTTTTCTCTGTTCCTTCACCACAATCCAGATTCTTTTGGGGAGTTCCCAGTACAGTAACCATACCAGGAGTACTTAATTTATTAAGCTACTGCTTTTCTTAATCTCAGTGGAGATATTTACTGATAAACAGCTACCTACGCAGCATGTTCATGTCGTTCCTAAATGAGCTTTTATCTCTCTCCCCTCACCACAAATCAGATTCTTGTGAGGAGTTCCCAGTACATTATCCTTTCCCCTGTGTAATTACCTTAACAAGATGCAGCTGTTTTTATTCTCAGAAGCTTTACTCCCTGATATACAGCTGCCTACCCCCTTCGTAAGTGCAGGTCCTAAATGAGCTTTTTTCTCTGTTCCCTCACCACAATCCAGATTCTTTTGGGGAGTTACCAGTACAGTAACCATACCAGGAAGTACTTAATTTATTAAGCTACTGCTTTTCTAAAGCTCAGTGGAGATATTTACTGATAAACAGCTACCTACGCAGCATGTTCATGTCGTTCCTAAATGAGCTTTTATCTCTCTCCCCTCACCACAAATCAGATTCTTCTGAGGAGTTCCCAGTACATTATCCTTTCCCCTGTGTAATTACCTTAACAAGCTCCAGCTGTTTTTATTCTCAGAAGCTTTACTCCCTGATATACAGCTGCCTACCCCCTTCGTAAGTGCAGGTCCTAAATGAGCTTTTTTCTCTGTTCCCTCACCACAATCCAGATTCTTTTGGGGAGTTACCAGTACAGTAACCATACCAGGAAGTACTTAATTTATTAAGCTACTGCTTTTCTAAAGCTCAGTGGAGATATTTACTGATAAACTGCTACCTACGCAGCATGTTCATGTCGTTCCTAAATGAGCTTTTATCTCTCTCCCCTCACCACAAATCAGATTCTTCTGAGGAGTTCCCAGGACATTATCCTTTCCCCTGTGTAATTACCTTAACAAGCTGCAGCTGTTTTTATTCTCAGAAGCTTTACTCCCTGATATACAGCTGCCTACCCCCTTCGTAAGTGCAGGTCCTAAATGAGCTTTTTTCTATGTTCCCTCACCACAATCCAGATTCTTTTGGGGAGTTACCAGTACAGTAACCATACCAGGAAGTACTTAATTCATTAAGCTACTGCTTTTCTAAAGCTCAGTGGAGATATTTACTGATAAACAGCTACCTACGCAGCATGTTCATGTCGTTCCTAAATGAGCTTTTATCTCTCTCCCCCTCACCACAAATCAGATTCTTCTGAGGAGTTCCCAGTACTTTATCCTTTCTCCTGTGTAATTACCTTAACAAGATCCAGCTGTTTTTATTCTCAGAAGGTTTACTCCCTGATATACAGCTGCCTATCCCCTTCGTAAGTGCAGGTCCTAAATGAGCTTTTTTCTCTGTTCCCTCACCACAATCCAGATTCTTTTGGGGAGTTACCAGTACAGTAACCATACCAGGAAGTAATTAATTTATTAAGCTACTGCTTTTCTTAATCTCAGTGGAGATATTTACTGATAAACAGCTACCTACGCAGCATGTTCATGTCGTTCCTAAATGAGCTTTTATCTCTCTCCCCTCACCACAAATCAGATTCTTCTGAGGAGTTCCCAGTACATTATCCTTTCCCCTGTGTAATTACCTTAACAAGCTCCAGCTGTTTTTATTCTCAGAAGGTTTAGTCCCTGATATACAGCTGACTACCCCCTTCGTAAGTGCAGGTCCTAAATGAGCTTTTTTCTCTGTTCCCTCACCACAATCCAGATTCTTTTGGGGAGTTACCAGTACACTAACCATACCAGGAAGTACTTAATTTATTAAGCTACTGCTTTTCTTAATCTCAGTGGAGATATTTACTGATAAACAGCTACCTACCCAGCATGTTCATGTCGTTCCTAAATGCGCTTTTATCTCTCTCCCCTCACCACAAATCAGATTCTTCTGAGGAGTTCCCAGTACATTATCCTTTCCCCTGTGTAATTACCTTAACAAGCTGCAGCTGTTTTTATTCTCAGAAGGTTTACTCCCTGATATACAGCTGCCTACCCCCTTCGTAAGTGCAGGTCCTAAATGAGCTTTTTTCTCTGTTCCCTCACCACAATCCGGATTCTTTTGGGGAGTTACCAGTACAGTAACCATACCAGGAAGTACTTAATTTATTAAGCTACTGCTTTTCTAAAGCTCAGTGGAGATATTTACTGATAAACAGCTACCTACGCAGCATGTTCATGTCGTTCCTAAATGAGCTTTTATCTCTCTCCCCTCACCACAAATCAGATTCTTCTGAGGAGTTCCCAGTACATTATCCTTTCCCCTGTGTAATTACCTTAAGAAGCTGCAGCTGTTTTTATTCTCAGAAGGTTTACTCCCTGATATACAGCTGCCTACCCCCTTCGAAAGTTCAGGTCCTAAATGAGCTTTTTTCTCTGTTCCCTCACCACAATCCAGATTCTTTTGGGGAGTTACCAGTACAGTAACCATACCAGGAAGTACTTAATTTATTAAGCTACTGCTTTTCTTAATCTCAGTGGAGATATTTACTGACGAACAGCTACCTACGCAGCATGTTCATGTCGTTCCTAAATGAGCTTTTATCTCTCTCCCCTCACCACAAATCAGATTCTTCTGAGGAGTTCCCAGTACATTATCCTTTCCCCTGTGTAATTACCTTAACAAGCTGCAGCTGTTTTTATTCTCAGAAGCTTTACTCCCTGATATACAGCTGCCTACCCCCTTCATAAGTGCAGGTCCTAAATGAGATTTTTCTCTGTTCCCTCACCACAATCCAGATTCTTTTGGGGAGTTACCAGTACAGTAACCATACCAGGAAGTACTTACTTTATTAAGCTACTGCTTTTCTAAAGCTCAGTGGAGATATTTACTGATAAACAGCTACCTACGCAGCATGTTCATGTCGTTCCTAAATGAGCTTTTATCTCTCTCCACTCACCACAAATCAGATTCTTCTGAGGAGTTCCCAGTACTTTATCCTTTCTCCTGTGTAATTACCTTAACAAGCTCCAGCTGTTTTTATTCTCAGAAGCTTTACTCCCTGATATACAGCTGCCTACCCCCTTCGTAAGTGCAGGTCCTAAATGAGCTTTTTTCTCTGTTCCCTCACCACAATCCAGATTCTTTTGGGGAGTTACCAGTACAGTAACCATACCAGGAAGTACTTAATTTATTAAGCTACTGCTTTTCTTAATCTCAGTGGAGATATTTACTGATAAACAGCTACCTACGCAGCATGTTCATGTCGTTCCTAAATGAGCTTTTATCTCTCTCCCCTCACCACAAATCAGATTCTTCTGAGGAGTTCCCAGTACATTATCCTTTCCCCTGTGTAATTACCTTAACAAGCTCCAGCTGTTTTTATTCTCAGAAGCTTTACTCCCTGATATACAGCTGCCTACCCCCTTCGAAAATGCAGGTCCTAAATGAGCTTTTTTCTCTGTTCCTTCACCACAATCCAGATTCTTTTGGGGAGTTCCCAGTACAGTAACCATACCAGGAGTACTTAATTTATTAAGCTACTGCTTTTCTTAATCTCAGTGGAGATATTTACTGATAAACAGCTACCTACGCAGCATGTTCATGTCGTTCCTAAATGAGCTTTTATCTCTCTCCCCTCACCACAAATCAGATTCTTGTGAGGAGTTCCCAGTACATTATCCTTTCCCCTGTGTAATTACCTTAACAAGATGCAGCTGTTTTTATTCTCAGAAGCTTTACTCCCTGATATACAGCTGCCTACCCCCTTCGTAAGTGCAGGTCCTAAATGAGCTTTTTTCTCTGTTCCCTCACCACAATCCAGATTCTTTTGGGGAGTTACCAGTACAGTAACCATACCAGGAAGTACTTAATTTATTAAGCTACTGCTTTTCTAAAGCTCAGTGGAGATATTTACTGATAAACAGCTACCTACGCAGCATGTTCATGTCGTTCCTAAATGAGCTTTTATCTCTCTCCCCTCACCACAAATCAGATTCTTCTGAGGAGTTCCCAGTACATTATCCTTTCCCCTGTGTAATTACCTTAACAAGCTGCAGCTGTTTTTATTCTCAGAAGCTTTACTCCCTGATATACAGCTGCCTACCCCCTTCGTAAGTGCAGGTCCTAAATGAGCTTTTTTCTCTGTTCCCTCACCACAATCCAGATTCTTTTGGGGAGTTACCAGTACAGTAACCATACCAGGAAGTACTTAATTTATTAAGCTACTGCTTTTCTAAAGCTCAGTGGAGATATTTACTGATAAACTGCTACCTACGCAGCATGTTCATGTCGTTCCTAAATGAGCTTTTATCTCTCTCCCCTCACCACAAATCAGATTCTTCTGAGGAGTTCCCAGGACATTATCCTTTCCCCTGTGTAATTACCTTAACAAGCTGCAGCTGTTTTTATTCTCAGAAGCTTTACTCCCTGATATACAGCTGCCTACCCCCTTCGTAAGTGCAGGTCCTAAATGAGCTTTTTTCTATGTTCCCTCACCACAATCCAGATTCTTTTGGGGAGTTACCAGTACAGTAACCATACCAGGAAGTACTTAATTCATTAAGCTACTGCTTTTCTAAAGCTCAGTGGAGATATTTACTGATAAACAGCTACCTACGCAGCATGTTCATGTCGTTCCTAAATGAGCTTTTATCTCTCTCCCCTCACCACAAATCAGATTCTTCTGAGGAGTTCCCAGTACTTTATCCTTTCTCCTGTGTAATTACCTTAACAAGATCCAGCTGTTTTTATTCTCAGAAGGTTTACTCCCTGATATACAGCTGCCTACCCCCTTCGTAAGTGCAGGTCCTAAATGAGCTTTTTTCTCTGTTCCCTCACCACAATCCAGATTCTTTTGGGGAGTTACCAGTACAGTAACCATACCAGGAAGTACTTAATTTATTAAGCTACTGCTTTTCTTAATCTCAGTGGAGATATTTACTGATAAACAGCTACCTACGCAGCATGTTCATGTCGTTCCTAAATGAGCTTTTATCTCTCTCCCCTCACCACAAATCAGATTCTTCTGAGGAGTTCCCAGTACATTATCCTTTCCCCTGTGTAATTACCTTAACAAGCTCCAGCTGTTTTTATTCTCAGAAGGTTTAGTCCCTGATATACAGCTGACTACCCCCTTCGTAAGTGCAGGTCCTAAATGAGCTTTTTTCTCTGTTCCCTCACCACAATCCAGATTCTTTTGGGGAGTTACCAGTACAGTAACCATACCAGGAAGTACTTAATTTATTAAGCTACTGCTTTTCTTAATCTCAGTGGAGATATTTACTGATAAACAGCTACCTACGCAGCATGTTCATGTCGTTCCTAAGTGAGCTTTTATCTCTCTCCCCTCACCACAAATCAGATTCTTCTGAGGAGTTCCCAGTACATTATCCTTTCCCCTGTGTAATTACCTTAACAAGCTGCAGCTGTTTTTATTCTCAGAAGCTTTACTCCCTGATATACAGCTGCCTACCCCCTTCGAAAATGCAGGTCCTAAATGAGCTTTTTTCTCTGTTCCTTCACCACAATCCAGATTCTTTTGGGGAGTTCCCAGTACAGTAACCATACCAGGAGTACTTAATTTATTAAGCTACTGCTTTTCTTAATCTCAGTGGAGATATTTACTGATAAACAGCTACCTACGCAGCATGTTCATGTCGTTCCTAAATGAGCTTTTATCTCTCTCCCCTCACCACAAATCAGATTCTTGTGAGGAGTTCCCAGTACATTATCCTTTCCCCTGTGTAATTACCTTAACAAGATGCAGCTGTTTTTATTCTCAGAAGCTTTACTCCCTGATATACAGCTGCCTACCCCCTTCGTAAGTGCAGGTCCTAAATGAGCTTTTTTCTCTGTTCCCTCACCACAATCCAGATTCTTTTGGGGAGTTCCCAGTACAGTAACCATACCAGGAAGTACTTAATTTATTAAGCTACTGCTTTTCTAAAGCTCAGTGGAGATATTTACTGATAAACAGCTACCTACGCAGCATGTTCATGTCGTTCCTAAATGAGCTTTTATCTCTCTCCCCTCACCACAAATCAGATTCTTCTGAGGAGTTCCCAGTACATTATCCTTTCCCCTGTGTAATTACCTTAACAAGCTGCAGCTGTTTTTATTCTCAGAAGCTTTACTCCCTGATATACAGCTGCCTACCCCCTTCGTAAGTGCAGGTCCTAAATGAGCTTTTTTCTCTGTTCCCTCACCACAATCCAGATTCTTTTGGGGAGTTACCAGTACAGTAACCATACCAGGAAGTACTTAATTTATTAAGCTACTGCTTTTCTAAAGCTCAGTGGAGATATTTACTGATAAACTGCTACCTACGCAGCATGTTCATGTCGTTCCTAAATGAGCTTTTATCTCTCTCCCCTCACCACAAATCAGATTCTTCTGAGGAGTTCCCAGGACATTATCCTTTCCCCTGTGTAATTACCTTAACAAGCTGCAGCTGTTTTTATTCTCAGAAGCTTTACTCCCTGATATACAGCTGCCTACCCCCTTCGTAAGTGCAGGTCCTAAATGAGCTTTTTTCTATGTTCCCTCACCACAATCCAGATTCTTTTGGGGAGTTACCAGTACAGTAACCATACCAGGAAGTACTTAATTCATTAAGCTACTGCTTTTCTAAAGCTCAGTGGAGATATTTACTGATAAACAGCTACCTACGCAGCATGTTCATGTCGTTCCTAAATGAGCTTTTATCTCTCTCCCCTCACCACAAATCAGATTCTTCTGAGGAGTTCCCAGTACTTTATCCTTTCTCCTGTGTAATTACCTTAACAAGATCCAGCTGTTTTTATTCTCAGAAGGTTTACTCCCTGATATACAGCTGCCTACCCCCTTCGTAAGTGCAGGTCCTAAATGAGCTTTTTTCTCTGTTCCCTCACCACAATCCAGATTCTTTTGGGGAGTTACCAGTACAGTAACCATACCAGGAAGTACTTAATTTATTAAGCTACTGCTTTTCTTAATCTCAGTGGAGATATTTACTGATAAACAGCTACCTACGCAGCATGTTCATGTCGTTCCTAAATGAGCTTTTATCTCTCTCCCCTCACCACAAATCAGATTCTTCTGAGGAGTTCCCAGTACATTATCCTTTCCCCTGTGTAATTACCTTAACAAGCTCCAGCTGTTTTTATTCTCAGAAGGTTTAGTCCCTGATATACAGCTGACTACCCCCTTCGTAAGTGCAGGTCCTAAATGAGCTTTTTTCTCTGTTCCCTCACCACAATCCAGATTCTTTTGGGGAGTTACCAGTACAGTAACCATACCAGGAAGTACTTAATTTATTAAGCTACTGCTTTTCTTAATCTCAGTGGAGATATTTACTGATAAACAGCTACCTACGCAGCATGTTCATGTCGTTCCTAAGTGAGCTTTTATCTCTCTCCCCTCACCACAAATCAGATTCTTCTGAGGAGTTCCCAGTACATTATCCTTTCCCCTGTGTAATTACCTTAACAAGCTGCAGCTGTTTTTATTCTCAGAAGCTTTACTCCCTGATATACAGCTGCCTACCCCCTTCGTAAGTGCAGGTCCTAAATGAGCTTTTTTCTCTGTTCCCTCACCACAATCCAGATTCTTTTGGGGAGTTACCAGTACAGTAACCATACCAGGAAGTACTTAATTTATTAAGCTACTGCTTTTCTAAAGCTCAGTGGAGATATTTACTGATAAACAGCTACCTACGCAGCATGTTCATGTCGTTCCTAAATGAGCTTTTATCTCTCTCCCCTCACCACAAATCAGATTCTTCTGAGGAGTTCCCAGTACTTTATCCTTTCTCCTGTGTAATTACCTTAACAAGCTCTAGCTGTTTTTATTCTCAGAAGGTTTACTCCCTGATATACAGCTGCCTACCCCCTTCGTAAGTGCAGGTCCTAAATGAGCTTTTTATCTCTGTTCCCTCACCACAATCCAGATTCTTTTGGGGAGTTACCAGTACAGTAACCGTACCACGAAGTACTTAATTTATTAAGCTACTGCTTTTCTTAATCTCAGTGGAGATATTTACTGATAAACAGCTACCTACGCAGCATGTTCATGTCGTTCCTAAATGAGCTTTTATCTCTCTCCCCTCACCACAAATCAGATTCTTCTGAGGAGTTCCCAGTACATTATCCTTTCCCGTGTGTAATCACCTTAACAAGCTCCAGCTGTTTTTATTCTCAGAAGGTTTAGTCCCTGATATACAGCTGCCTACCCCCTTCGTAAGTGCAGGTCTTAAATGAGCTTTTTTCTCTGTTCCCTCACCACAATCCCGATTCTTTTTTGGAGTTACCAGTACAGTAACCATACCAGGAAGTACTTAATTTATTAAGCTACTGCTTTTCTTAATCTCAGTGGAGATATTTACTCATAAACAGCTACCTACGCAGCATGTTCATGTCGTTCCTAAATGAGCTTTTATCTCTCTGCCCTCACCACAAATCAGATTCTTCTGAGGAGTTCCCAGTACATTATCCTTTCCCCTGTGTAATTACCTTAACAAGCTGCAGCTGTTTTTATTCTCAGAAGCTTTACTCCCTGATATACAGCTGCCTACCCCCTTCGTAAGTGCAGGTCCTAAATGAGCTTTTTTCTCTGTTCCCTCACCACAATCCAGATTCTTTTGGGGAGTTACCAGTACAGTAACCATACCAGGAAGTACTTAATTTATTAAGCTACTGCTTTTCTAAAGCTCAGTGGAGATATTTACTGATAAACAGCTACCTACGCAGCATGTTCATGTCGTTCCTAAATGAGCTTTTATCTCTCTCCCCTCACCACAAATCAGATTCTTCTGAGGAGTTCCCAGTACGTTATCCTTTCTCCTGTGTAATTACCTTAACAAGCTCCAGCTGTTTTTATTCTCAGAAGGTTTACTCCCTGATATACAGCTGCCTACCCCCTTCGTAAGTGCAGTTCCTAAATGAGCTTTTTTCTCTGTTCCCTCACCACAATCCAGATTCTTTTGGGGAGTTACCAGTACAGTAACCATACCAGGAAGTACTTAATTTATTAAGCTACTGCTTTTCTTAATCTCAGTGGAGATATTTACTGATAAACAGCTATCTACGCAGCATGTTCATGTCGTTCCTAAATGAGCTTTTATCTCTCTCCCCTCACCACAAATCAGATTCTTCTGAGGAGTTCCCAGTACATTATCCTTTCCCCTGTGTAATTACCTTAACAAGCTGCAGCTGTTTTTATTCTGAGAAGTTTTACTCCCTGATATACAGCTGCCTACCCCCTTCGTAAGTGCAGGTCCTAAATGAGCTTTTTTCTCTGTTCCCTCACCACAATCCAATTTCTTTTGGGGAGTTACCAGTACAGTAACCATACCAGGAAGTACTTAATTTATTAAGCTACTGCTTTTCTAAAGCTCAGTGTAGATATTTACTGATAAACAGCTACCTACGCAGCATGTTCATGTCGTTCCTAAATGAGCTTTTATCTCTCTCCCCTCACCACAAATCAGATTCTTCTGAGGAGTTCCCAGTACTTTATCCTTTCTCCTGTGTAATTACCTTAACAAGCTCCAGCTGTTTTATTCTCAGAAGGTTTACTCCCTGATATACAGCTGCCTACCCCCTTCGTAAGTGCAGGTCCTAAATGAGCTTTTTTCTCTGTTCCCTCACCACAATCCAGATTCTTTTGGGGAGTTACCAGTACAGTAACCATACCAGGAAGTACTTAATTTATTAAGCTACTGCTTTTCTTAATCTCAGTGGAGATATTTACTGATAAACAGCTACCTACGCAGCATGTTCATGTCGTTCCTAAATGAGCTTTTATCTCTCTCCCCTCACCACAAATCAGATTCTTCTGAGGAGTTCCCAGTACATTATCCTTTCCCCTGTGTAATTACCTTAACAAGCTCCAGCTGTTTTTATTCTCAGAAGGTTTACTCCCTGATATACAGCTGCCTACCCCCTTCGTAAGTGCAGGTCCTAAATGAGCTTTTTTCTCTGTTCCCTCACCACAATCCAGATTCTTTTGGGGAGTTACCAGTACAGTAACCATACAGGAAGTACTTAATTTATTAAGCTACTGCTTTTCTTAATCTCAGTGGAGATATTTACTGATAAACAGCTACCTACGCAGCATGTTCATGTCGTTCCTAAATGAGCTTTTATCTCTCTCCCCTCACCACAAATCAGATTCTTCTGAGGAGTTCCCAGTACATTATCCTTTCCCCTGTGTAATTACCTTAACAAGCTCCAGCTGTTTTTATTCTCAGAAGGTTTACTCCCTGATATACAGCTGCCTACCCCCTTCGTAAGTGCAGGTCCTAAATGAGCTTTTTTCTCTGTTCCCTCACCACAGTCCAGATTCTTTTGGGGAGTTACCAGTACAGTAACCATACCAGGAAACAGTTAATTTATTAAGCTACTGCTTTTCTTAATCTCAGTGGAGATATTTACTGATAAACAGCTACCTACGCAGCATGTTCATGTCGTTCCTAAATGAGCTTTTATCTCTCTCCCCTCACCACAAATCAGATTCTTCTGAGGAGTTCCCAGTACATTATCCTTTCCCCTGTGTAATTACCTTAACAAGCTGCAGCTGTTTTTATTCTCAGAAGCTTTACTCCCTGATATACAGCTGCCTACCACCTTCGTAAGTGCAGGTCCTAAATGAGCTTTTTTCTCTGTTCCCTCACCACAATCCAGATTCTTTTGGTGAGTTACCAGTACAGTAACCATACCAGGAAGTACTTAATTTATTAAGCTACTGCTTTTCTAAAGCTCAGTGGAGATATTTACTGATAAACAGCTACCTACGCAGCATGTTCATGTCGTTCCTAAATGAGCTTTAATCTCTCTCCCCTCACCACAAATCAGATTCATCTGAGGAGTTCCCAGTACTTTATCCTTTCTCCTGTGTAATTACCTTAACAAGCTCCAGCTGTTTTTATTCTCAGAAGGTTAACTCCCTGATATACATCTGCCTACCCCCTTCGTAAGTGCAGGTCCTAAATGAGCTTTTTTCTCTGTTCCCTCACCACAATCCAGATTCTTTTGGGGAGTTACCAGTACAGTAACCATACCAGGAAGTACTTAATTTATTAAGCTACTGCTTTTCTAAAGCTCAGTGGAGATATTTACTGATAAACAGCTACCTACGCAGCATGTTCATGTCGTTCCTAAATGAGCTTTTATCTCTCTCCCCTCACCACAAATCAGATTCTTCTGAGGAGTTCCCAGTACTTTATCCTTTCTCCTGTGTAATTACCTTAACAAGCTCCAGCTGTTTTTATTCTCAGAAGATTTACTCCCTGATATACAGCTGCCTACCCCCTTCGTAAGTGCAGTTCCTAAATGAGCTTTTTTTCTCTCTTCCCTCACCACAATCCAGATTCTTTTGGGGAGTTACCAGTACAGTAACCATACCAGGAAGTACTTAATTTATTAAGCTACTGCTTTTCTTAATCTCAGTGGAGATATTTACTGATAAACAGCTACCTACGCAGCATGTTCATGCCGTTCCTAAATGAGCTTTTATCTCTCTCCCCTCACCACAAATCAGATTCTTCTGAGGAGTTCCCAGTACATTATCCTTTCCCCTGTGTAATTACCTTAACAAGGTCCAGCTGTTTTTATTCTCAGAAGCTTTACTCCCTGATATACAGCTGCCTACCCCCTTCGAAAGTGCAGGTCCTAAATGAGCTTTTTTCTCTGTTCCCTCACCACAATCCAGATTCTTTTGGGGAGTTACCAGTACAGTAACCATACCAGGAAGTACTTAATTTATTAAGCTACTGCTTTTCTTAATCTCAGTGGAGATATTTACTGATAAACAGCTACCTACGCAGCATGTTCATGTCGTTCCTAAATGAGCTTTTATCTCTCTCCCCTCACCACAAATCAGATTCTTCTGAGGAGTTCCCAGTACATTATCCTTTCCCCTGTGTAATTACCTTAACAAGCTCCAGCTGTTTTTATTCTCAGAAGGTTTACTCCCTGATATACAGCTGCCTACCCCCTTCGTAAGTCCAGGTCTTAAATGAGCTTTTTTCTCTGTTCCCTCACCACAATCCAGATTCTTTTGGGGAGTTACCAGTACAGTAACCATACCAGGAAGTACTTAATTTATTAAGCTACTGCTTTTCTTAATCTCAGTGGAGATATTTACTGATAAACAGCTACCTAAGTAGTATGTACATGTAGTTCTTAAATGAGGTTTTATCTCTCTCCCCTCACCACAAATCAGATTCTTCTGAGGAGTTCCCCGTACATTATCCTTTCCCCTGTGTAATTACCTTAACAAGCTCCAGCTGTTTTTATTCTCAGAAGCTTTACTCCCTGATATACAGCTGCCTACCCCCTTCGTAAGTGCAGGTCCTAAATGAGCTTTTTTCTCTGTTCCCTCACCACAATCCAGATTTTTTTGGGGAGTTACCAGTACAGTAACCATACCAGGAAGTACTTAATTTATTAAGCTACTGCTTTTCTTAATCTCAGTGGAGATATTTACTGATAAACAGCTACCTACGCAGCATGTTCATGTCGTTCCTAAATGAGCTTTTATCTCTCTCCCCTCACCACAAATCAGATTCTTCTGAGGAGTTCCCAGTACAATATCCTTTCCCCTGTGTAATTACCTTAACAAGCTCCAGCTGTTTTTATTCTCAGAAGGTTTACTCCCTGATATACAGCTGCCTACCCCCTTCGTAAGTGCAGGTCCTAAATGAGCTTTTTTCTCTGTTCCCTCACCACAATCCAGATTCTTTTGGGGAGTTACCAGTACAGTAACCATACCAGGAAGTACTTAATTTATTAAGCTACTGCTTTTCTTAATCTCAGTGGAGATATTTATTGATAAACAGCTACCTACGCAGCATGTTCATGTCGTTCCTAAATGAGCTTTTATCTCTCTCCCCTCACCACAAATCAGATTCTTCTGAGGAGTTCCCAGTACATTATCCTTTCCCCTGTGTAATTACCTTAACAAGCTCCAGCTGTTTTTTATTCTCAGAAGGTTTAGTCCCTGATATACAGCTGCCTACCCCTTCGTAAGTGCAGGTCTTAAATGAGCTTTTTTCTCTGTTCCCTCACCACAATCCAGATTCTTTTGGGGAGTTACCAGTACAGTAACCATACCAGGAAGTACTTAATTTATTAAGCTACTGCTTTTCTTAATCTCAGTGGAGATATTTACTGATAAACAGCTACCTACGCAGCTTGTTCATGTCGTTCCTAAATGAGCTTTTATCTCTCTCCCCTCACCACAAATCAGATTCTTCTGAGGAGTTCCCAGTACATTATCCTTTCCCCTGTGTAATTACCTTAACAAGCTGCAGCTGTTTTTATTCTCAGAAGCTTTACTCCCTGATATACAGCTGCCTACCCCCTTCGTAAGTGCACGTCCTAAATGAGCTTTTTTCTCTGTTCCCTCACCACAATCCAGATTATTTTGGGGAGTTACCAGTACAGTAACCATACCAGGAAGTACTTAATTTATTAAGCTACTGCTTTTCTAAAGCTCAGTGGAGATATTTACTGAAAAACAGCTACCTACGCAGCATGTTCATGTCGTTCCTAAATGAGCT
>NW_025960954.1:0-52067 GCF_023159225.1 Perognathus longimembris pacificus
CTGGAAGAGAGATAAAGGCTCCTTTGAGTCCTCTTCACACCAGCGGGGTAACTAATTATATAGCAGGAAATAGCTCCACGGTGAATGAGAACAGCTGCAGCTTGTTAAGGTAGCCTGGTGGGAACATTGCGAGTGAAATCCGCTCTTCTCGAAGGGATCTACTTTAAAGTGCTGGAAGAGAAATAAAGGCTACACGCACAATGGAGGTAAGTAGCTGTATATCAGAAAATACCTCCGAGATGAATGATTACAGCTGCAGCTTGATAGGTAAGCTCGTGGGGCCATAGCGAATAAACTCCGCTGTCCTAATATTAATCGGCTTAGGGGTGCTGGAAGAGAGATAAAGGCTCCTTTGAGTCCTCTTCGCACCAGGAAATACCTCCACGGTGAATGAGAACAGCTGCATCTTGTTAAGGTAGCCTGGTGGGAACATTGCGAGTGAACTCCGCTCTTCTCGAAGGGATCTGCTTTAAAGTGCTGGAAGAGAAATAAAGGCTACACGCACAATGGAAGTAAGTAGCTGTATATCAGGAAATATCTCCGAGCTGAATGATTACAGCTGCAGCTTGGATAGGGTAGGTAGGATCGTGGGGCCATAGGGAATAAACTCCGCTGTCCTAGATTCAATCGGCGTTGGGGTGCTGGAAGAGAGATAAAGGCTCATTTGTGTCCTCTTCGCACCAGCGGGCTACGTAGCATATATTAGGAATTATCTCCACGGTGAATTAGTACAGCTGCAGCTTGTTCATGTACGAAGGTCGGGTCTTAGCGAGTGACCCCCGCTGTTTTCAGAGGTAGGATGTGCTTAGTGTTGCTGGAAGAGAGATAAAGGTTCACCTGTGTCCTCTAGGCACCAGCAGGAAATAGCTCCACGGTGAATGAGAACAGCTGCAACTTGTTAAGGTAGCCTGGTCGTGACATAGGGAGTGAACTCGGCTATTCTCCATAGGATCTGCTTTATGGTGCTGGAAGAGAGATAAGGGTTCATTGATATACTGTACAAACAACGCAGGTAAGTATCTGTATATCAGGGAATATCTCCTCGGTGAATGAGAACAGCTGCAGCTTGTTTGGGTAGGCCTTCGGGCCAAAGCGCGAAAACTCCGCTGTCTTCCATTGGAACTGCTTTGTGATGCTGGAATAGAGAAGGGCTCATTTATGACCTGTACTCACCACCGGGGTGAGTTGTGGTACATCAGGAAATATCTCCTCGGCTAAGGAGAACAGCTGAATCTTCAGGCCATCTTTCAGGCCACAGCGGTTGAACAGTGCTGTTCTAGAGAAGACATGCTTTGTGGTGGTGGAAGACAGAAAATGCTCATTTGTGTCTGTACGCACCACCGGGGTAAGTACCTGTACATCACAGAATGTATCCGTCGTGAATCCGAGCGGCTGCTGCTTGTTAAAGTAGGCCGTTCTGGCCATAGCCAAGGAACTCCGCTGTCCTCGATTGGATCTGCTTTGTGGTGCTGGAAGAGAGATAAAGGCTCATTAATGTCCTGTTCGCAACAACGCGTAAGTTGCGGTCTATCAGGGAATATGTCCTGGGAGAATGAGAACAGCTACAACTTGTTACGTCTAGTATGCCGGTCGTGGCCTATTGAGTGAACGACGCTTTCCTCCACAGGTTCGCCTTTGTGGTGCTGGAAGAGAGTTAAAGGCGCATTTGTGTACTGTAAGCACCACAGGGCTAAGTAGCTGGATATCTGGGAAATCTCCTCAGAGAATGAGAACAGATGCTGCTAGGTCGGTTAGGCCGTGCGGGCCATAGCGAGTGAACCCCGTGGTCCTCGATTGCATCTGATTTGTGCTCGGGAAGAGAGATATAGGCTCATTTGTGTCCTCTAGGCACCAGCGGGGTGGGTAGGAAATACAAAGAAATATCTCCACGGTGAATTCGTACAGCTGCAGCTTGTTCATGTACGCTGGCTGGGACTTAGCGAGTGACCCCGCTGTTCTCAGAGGTAGGATGTGCTCTGTGTTGCTGGAAGAGAGATAAAGGCTCACGTGTCCTGTAGGCGCCAGCGGGGTACGTCGCCCTATATCAGGGACTGTCTCCTGAGTGAATGAGAACAGTTGCTGCTCCGTACTGTAGGCCGGTCAGGCCATAGCGAAGTGAACGCCACTGTCCTCCATAGGGTCTGCTATATTGAGTAAACGCCGCTGTCCTTGACAAGATCTGCATTGGTGTGCTGGAAGAGCGATAAAGGATAATTTATGTATTTTACGCAACACCGAGATGAATAGCTATATACCTTCTCAGTGAATGAGAACAGCTGCAGCTTGTTATTGGAGGCCTGACCGGCCATAGAGAGTAAACTCCGCTGTCCTAGATCGAATCTGCGTGGTGGTGCTGGAATTGAGATAAAGGCTCATTTACATCCTGTATGCACCACAGGGGCAACTAGCTGTACATCACGTAACATCTCCTCGGTGAATGAGAACAGCTGCAGCTTGTTAGAGTAGGCTGATCGGGCGGGCCATAGACAGTGAACTCCTCTGTCCTCGATTGGATCGCTATGTGGTGCTGGAAAAGTGATCAAGCATCATTTATAATCTCTCTGATTACAGCTGCAGCTTGATAGGTAGGCTCGTGGGGCCATAGCGAATAAACTCCGCTGTCCTAGTTTCAATCGGCTTACGGGTGCTGGAAGAGAGATAAAGGCTCCTTTGAGTCCTCTTCACACCAGCGGGGTAACTAATTATATAGCAGGAAATAGCTCCACGGTGAATGAGAACAGCTGCAGCTTGTTAAGGTAGCCTGGTGGGAACATTGCGAGTGAAATCCGCTCTTCTCGAAGGGATCTACTTTAAAGTGCTGGAAGAGAAATAAAGGCTACACGCACAATGGAGGTAAGTAGCTGTATATCAGGAAATATCTCCGAGCTGAATGATTACAGCTGCAGCTTGATAGGGTAGGATCGTGGGGCCATAGGGAATAAACTCCGCTGTCCTAGATTCAATCGGCGTTGGGGTGCTGGAAGAGAGATAAAGGCTCATTTGTGTCCTCTTCGCACCAGCGGGGTAAGTAGCAAATACTAGGAATTATCTCCACGGTGAATTCGTACAGCTGCAGCTTGTTCATGTACGCTGGCGGGGACTTAGCGAGTGACCCCCGCTGTTCTCAGAGGTAGGATGTGCTCTGTGTTGCTGGAAGAGAGATAAAGGCTCACGTGTCCTGTGGCGCCAGCGGGGTACGTCGCCCTATATCAGGGACTATCTCCTGAGTGAATGAGAACAGCTGCTGCTCCGTACTGTAGTCCGGTCAGGCCATAACGAGTGAACGCCACTGTCCTCCATAGGATCTGCTATATTGAGTAAACGCCGCTGTCCTTGACAAGATCTGCATTGGTGTGCTGGAAGAGCGATAAAGGATAATTTATGTATTTTACGCACCACCGAGATGAATAGCTATATACCTTCTCAGTGAATGAGAACAGCTGCAGCTTGTTATTGGAGGCCTGACCGGCCTTAGAGAGTAAACTCCGCTGTCCTAGATCGAATCTGCGTGGTGGTGCTGGAATTGAGATAAAGGCTCATTTACATCCTGTATGCACCACAGGGGCAACTAGCTGTACATTACGTAACATCTCCTCGGTGAATGAGAACAGCTGCAGCTTGTTAGAGTAGGCTGATCGGGCGGGCCATAGACAGTGAACTCCTCTGTCCTCGATTGGTTCGCTATGTGCTGCTGGAAGAGTGATTAAGGCTCATTTATAATCTCTCTACACCACCGGGTAAGTAGCTGTATATCAGAAAATACCTCCGAGATGAATGATTACAGCTGCAGCTTGATAGGTAAGCTCGTGGGGCCATAGCGAATAAACTCCGCTGTCCTAATATTAATCGGCTTAGGGGTGCTGGAAGAGAGATAAAGGCTCCTTTGAGTCCTCTTCGCACCAGGAAATACCTCCACGGTGAATGAGAACAGCTGCATCTTGTTAAGGTAGCCTGGTGGGAACATTGCGAGTGAACTCCGCTCTTCTCGAAGGGATCTGCTTTAAAGTGCTGGAAGAGAAATAAAGGCTACACGCACAATGGAAGTAAGTAGCTGTATATCAGGAAATATCTCCGAGCTGAATGATTACAGCTGCAGCTTGATAGGGTAGGATCGTGGGGCCATAGGGAATAAACTCCGCTGTCCTAGATTCAATCGGCGTTGGGGTGCTGGAAGAGAGATAAAGGCTCATTTGTGTCCTCTTCGCACCAGCGGGCTACGTAGCAAATATTAGGAATTATCTCCACGGTGAATTAGTACAGCTGCAGCTTGTTCATGTACGAAGGTCGGGTCTTAGCGAGTGACCCCCGCTGTTTTCAGAGGTAGGATGTGCTTAGTGTTGCTGGAAGAGAGATAAAGGTTCACCTGTGTCCTCTAGGCACCAGCAGGAAATAGCTCCACGGTGAATGAGAACAGCTGCAACTTGTTAAGGTAGCCTGGTCGGGACATAGCGAGTGAACTCGGCTATTCTCCATAGGATCTGCTTTATGGTGCTGGAAGAGAGATAAGGGTTCATTGATATACTGTACAAACAACGCAGGTAAGTATCTGTATATCAGGGAATATCTCCTCGGTGAATGAGAACAGCTGCAGCTTGTTTGGGTAGGCCTTCGGGCCAAAGCGCGAAAACTCCGCTGTCTTCCATTGGAACTGCTTTGTGATGCTGGAATAGAGAAGGGCTCATTTATGACCTGTACTCACCACCGGGGTGAGTTGTGGTACATCAGGAAATATCTCCTCGGCTAAGGAGAACAGCTGAATCTTCAGGCCATCTTTCAGGCCACAGCGGTTGAACAGTGCTGTTCTAGAGAAGACATGCTTTGTGGTGGTGGAAGACAGAAAATGCTCATTTGTGTCTGTACGCACCACCGGGGTAAGTACCTGTACATCACAGAATGTATCCGTCGTGAATCCGAGCGGCTGCTGCTTGTTAAAGTAGGCCGTTCTGGCCATAGCCAAGGAACTCCGCTGTCCTCGATTGGATCTGCTTTGTGGTGCTGGAAGAGAGATAAAGGCTCATTAATGTCCTGTTCGCAACAACCCGTAAGTTGTGGTCTATCAGGGAATATGTCCTGGGAGAATGAGAACAGCTACAACTTGTTACGTCTAGTATGCCGGTCGTGGCCTATTGAGTGAACGACGCTTTCCTCCACAGGTTCGCCATTGTGGTGCTGGAAGAGAGTTAAAGGCGCATTTGTGTACTGTAAGCACCACAGGGCTAAGTAGCTGGATATCTGGGAAATCTCCTCAGAGAATGAGAACAGATGCAGCTAGGTAGGTTAGGCCGTGCGGGCCATAGCGAGTGAACCCCGTGGTCCTCGATTGCATCTGATTTGTGCTCGGGAAGAGAGATATAGGCTCATTTGTGTCCTCTAGGCACCAGCGGGGTGGGTAGGAAATACAAAGAAATATCTCCACGGTGAATTCGTACAGCTGCAGCTTGTTCATGTACGCTGGCTGGGACTTAGCGAGTGACCCCCGCTGTTCTCAGAGGTAGGATGTGCTCTGTGTTGCTGGAAGAGAGATAAAGGCTCACGTGTCCTGTAGGCGCCAGCGGGGTACGTCGCCCTATATCAGGGACTGTCTCCTGAGTGAATGAGAACAGTTGCTGCTCCGTACTGTAGGCCGGTCAGGCCATAGCGAGTGAACGCCACTGTCCTCCATAGGGTCTGCTATATTGAGTAAACGCCGCTGTCCTTGACAAGATCTGCATTGGTGTGCTGGAAGAGCGATAAAGGATAATTTATGTATTTTACGCAACACCGAGATGAATAGCTATATACCTTCTCAGTGAATGAGAACAGCTGCAGCTTGTTATTGGAGGCCTGACCGGCCATAGAGAGTAAACTCCGCTGTCCTAGATCGAATCTGCGTGGTGGTGCTGGAATTGAGATAAAGGCTCATTTACATCCTGTATGCACCACAGGGGCAACTAGCTGTACATCACGTAACATCTCCTCGGTGAATGAGAACAGCTGCAGCTTGTTAGAGTAGGCTGATCGGGCGGGCCATAGACAGTGAACTCCTCTGTCCTCGATTGGATCGCTATGTGGTGCTGGAAAAGTGATCAAGCCTCATTTATAATCTCTCTGATTACAGCTGCAGCTTGATAGGTAGGCTCGTGGGGCCATAGCGAATAAACTCCGCTGTCCTAGTTTCAATCGGCTTACGGGTGCTGGAAGAGAGATAAAGGCTCCTTTGAGTCCTCTTCACACCAGCGGGGTAACTAATTATATAGCAGGAAATAGCTCCACGGTGAATGAGAACAGCTGCAGCTTGTTAAGGTAGCCTGGTGGGAACATTGTGAGTGAAATCCGCTCTTCTCGAAGGGATCTGCTTTAAAGTGCTGGAAGAGAAATAAAGGCTACACGCACAATGGAGGTAAGTAGCTGTATATCAGGAAATATCTCCGAGCTGAATGATTACAGCTGCAGCTTGATAGGGTAGGATCGTGGGGCCATAGGGAATAAACTCCGCTGTCCTAGATTCAATCGGCGTTGGGGTGCTGGAAGAGAGATAAAGGCTCATTTGTGTCCTCTTCGCACCAGCGGGCTAAGTAGCAAATATTAGGAATTATCTCCACGGTGAATTAGTACAGCTGCAGCTTGTTCATGTACGAAGGTCGGGTCTTAGCGAGTGACCCCCGCTGTTTTCAGAGGTAGGATGTGCTTAGTGTTGCTGGAAGAGAGATAAAGGTTCACCTGTGTCCTCTAGACACCAGCAGGAAATAGCTCCACGGTGAATGAGAACAGCTGCAACTTGTTAAGCTAGCCTGCTCGGGACATAGCGAGTGAACTCGGCTATTCTCCATAGGATCTGCTTTATGGTGCTGGAAGAGAGATAAAGGCTCATTGATATACTGTACGAACAACGCAGGTAAGTATCTGTATATCAGGGAATATCTCCTCGGTGAATGAGAACAGCTGCAGCTTGTTTGGGTAGGCCTTCGGGCCAAAGCGCGAAAACTCCGCTGTCTTCGATTGGAACTGCTTTGTGATGATGGAATAGAGAAGGGCTCATTTATGACCTGTACTCACCACCGGGGTGAGTTGTGGTACATCAGGAAATATCTCCTCGCGTAAGGGGAACAGCTGAATCTTCAGGCCATCTTTCAGGCCACAGCGGTTGAACAGTGCTGTTCTAGAGAAGACATGCTTTGTGGTGGTGGAAGACAGAAAATGCTCATTTGTGTCTGTACGCACCACCGGGGTAAGTACCTGTACATCACAGAATGTATCCGTCGTGAATCCGAGCGGCTGCTGCTTGTTAAAGTAGGCCGTTCTGGCCATAGCCAAGGAACTCCGCTGTCCTCGATTGGATCTGCTTTGTGGTGCTGGAAGAGAGATAAAGGCTCATTAATGTCCTGTTCGCAACAACGTGTAAGTTGCGGTCTATCAGGGAATATGTCCTGGGAGAATGAGAACAGCTACAACTTGTTAGGTCTAGTATGCCGGTCGTGGCCTATTGAGTGAACGACGCTTTCCTCCACAGGTTCGCCTTTGTGGTGCTGGAAGAGAGTTAAAGGCGCATTTGTGTACTGTAAGCACCACAGGGCTAAGTAGCTGGATATCTGGGAAATCTCCTCAGAGAATGAGAACAAATGCTGCTAGGTCGGTTAGGCCGTGCGGGCCATAGCGAGTGAACCCCGTGATCCTCGGTTGCATCTGATTTGTGCTCGGGAAGAGAGATATAGGCTCATTTGTGTCCTCTAGGCACCAGCGGGGTGGGTAGGAAATACAAAGAAATATCTCCACGGTGAATTCGTACAGCTGCAGCTTGTTCATGTACGCTGGCTGGGACTTAGCGAGTGACCCCCGCTGTTCTCAGAGGTAGGATGTGCTCTGTGTTGCTGGAAGAGAGATAAAGGCTCACGTGTCCTGTAGGCACCAGCGGGGTAAGTCTCCCTATATCAGGGACTGTCTCCTGAGTGAATGAGAACAGCTGCTGCTCCGTACTGTAGGCCGGTCAGGCCATAGCGAGTGAACGCCACTGTCCTCCATAGGGTCTGCTATATTGAGTAAACGCCGCTGTCCTTGACAAGATCTGCATTGGTGTGCTGGAAGAGCGATAAAGGATAATTTATGTATTTTACGCAACACCGAGATAAATAGCTATATACCTTCTCAGTGAATGAGAACAGCTCTAGCTTGTTATTGGAGGCCTGACGGGCCATAGAGATTAAACTCCGCTGTCCTAGATCGAATCTGCGTGGTGGTGCTGGAATTGAGATAAAGGCTCATTTACATCCTGTATGCACCACAGGGGCAACTAGCTCTACATCACGTAACATCTCCTCGGTGAATGAGAACAGCTGCAGCTTGTTAGAGTAGGCTGATCGGGCGGGCCATAGACAGTGAACTCCTCTGTCCTCGATTGGATCGCTATGTGGTGCTGGAAGAGTGATCAAGCCTCATTTATAATCTCTCTGTGTATTAGGAAATATCTGCGAGATGAATGATTACAGCTGCAGCTTGATAGGTAGGCTCGTGGGGCCATAGCGAATAATCTCCGATGTCCTAGTTTCAAACGGCTTAGGGGTGCTGGAAGAGAGATAAAGGCTCCTTTGAGTCCTCTTCGCACCAGGAAATACCTCCACGGTGAATGAGAACAGCTGCAGCTTGTTAAGGTAGCCTGGTGGGAACATTGTGAGTGAACTCCGCTCTTCTCGAAGGGATCTGCTTTAAAGTGCTGGAAGAGAAATAAAGGCTACACGCACAATGGAGGTAAGTAGCTGTATATCAGGAAATATCTCCGAGCTGAATGATTACAGCTGCAGCTTGATAGGGTAGGATCGTGGGGCCATAGGGAATAAACTCCGCTGTCCTAGATTCAATCGGCGTTGGGGTGCTGGAAGAGAGATAAAGGCTCATTTGTGTCCTCTTCGCACCAGCGGGCTAAGTTGCAAATATTAGGAATTATCTCCACGGTGAATTCGTACAGCTGCAGCTTGTTCATGTACGCTGGCGGGGACTTAGCGAGTGACCCCCGCTGTTCTCAGAGGTAGGATGTGCTCTGTGTTGCTGGAAGAGAGATAAAGGCTCACGTGTCCTGTAGGCGCCAGCGGGGTACGTCGCCCTATATCAGGGACTGTCTCCTGAGTGAATGAGAACAGTTGCTGCTCCGTACTGTAGGCCGGTCAGGCCATAGCGAGTGAACGCCACTGTCCTCCATAGGGTCTGCTATATTGAGTAAACGCCGCTGTCCTTGACAAGATCTGCATTGGTGTGCTGGAAGAGCGATAAAGGATAATTTATGTATTTTACGCAACACCGAGATGAATAGCTATATACCTTCTCAGTGAATGAGAACAGCTGCAGCTTGTTATTGGAGGCCTGACCGGCCATAGAGAGTAAACTCCGCTGTCCTAGATCGAATCTGCGTGGTGGTGCTGGAATTGAGATAAAGGCTCATTTACATCCTGTATGCACCACAGGGGCAACTAGCTGTACATCACGTAACATCTCCTCGGTGAATGAGAACAGCTGCAGCTTGTTAGAGTAGGCTGATCGGGCGGGCCATAGACAGTGAACTCCTCTGTCCTCGATTGGATCGCTATGTGGTGCTGGAAAAGTGATCAAGCCTCATTTATAATCTCTCTGATTACAGCTGCAGCTTGATAGGTAGGCTCGTGGGGCCATAGCGAATAAACTCCGCTGTCCTAGTTTCAATCGGCTTACGGGTGCTGGAAGAGAGATAAAGGCTCCTTTGAGTCCTCTTCACACCAGCGGGGTAACTAATTATATAGCAGGAAATAGCTCCACGGTGAATGAGAACAGCTGCAGCTTGTTAAGGTAGCCTCGTGGGAACATTGCGAGTGAAATCCGCTCTTCTCGAAGGGATCTGCTTTAAAGTGCTGGAAGAGAAATAAAGGCTACACGCACAATGGAGGTAAGTAGCTGTATATCAGGAAATATCTCCGAGCTGAATGATTACAGCTGCAGCTTGATAGGGTAGGATCGTGGGGCCATAGGGAATAAACTCCGCTGTCCTAGATTCAATCGGCGTTGGGGTGCTGGAAGAGAGATAAAGGCTCATTTGTGTCCTCTTCGCACCAGCGGGCTAAGTAGCAAATATTAGGAATTATCTCCACGGTGAATTAGTACAGCTGCAGCTTGTTCATGTACGAAGGTCGGGTCTTAGCGAGTGACCCCCGCTGTTTTCAGAGGTAGGATGTGCTTAGTGTTGCTGGAAGAGAGATAAAGGTTCACCTGTGTCCTCTAGACACCAGCAGGAAATAGCTCCACGGTGAATGAGAACAGCTGCAACTTGTTAAGCTAGCCTGGTCGGGACATAGCGAGTGAACTCGGCTATTCTCCATAGGATCTGCTTTATGGTGCTGGAAGAGAGATAAAGGCTCATTGATATACTGTACGAACAACGCAGGTAAGTATCTGTATATCAGGGAATATCTCCTCGGTGAATGAGAACAGCTGCAGCTTGTTTGGGTAGGCCTTCGGGCCAAAGCGCGAAAACTCCGCTGTCTTCGATTGGAACTGCTTTGTGATGATGGAATAGAGAAGGGCTCATTTATGACCTGTACTCACCACCGGGGTGAGTTGTGGTACATCAGGAAATATCTCCTCGCGTAAGGGGAACAGCTGAATCTTCAGGCCATCTTTCAGGCCACAGCGGTTGAACAGTGCTGTTCTAGAGAAGACATGCTTTGTGGTGGTGGAAGACAGAAAATGCTCATTTGTGTCTGTACGCACCACCGGGGTAAGTACCTGTACATCACAGAATGTATCCGTCGTGAATCCGAGCGGCTGCTGCTTGTTAAAGTAGGCCGTTCTGGCCATAGCCAAGGAACTCCGCTGTCCTCGATTGGATCTGCTTTGTGGTGCTGGAAGAGAGATAAAGGCTCATTAATGTCCTGTTCGCAACAACGTGTAAGTTGCGGTCTATCAGGGAATATGTCCTGGGAGAATGAGAACAGCTACAACTTGTTAGGTCTAGTATGCCGGTCGTGGCCTATTGAGTGAACGACGCTTTCCTCCACAGGTTCGCCTTTGTGGTGCTGGAAGAGAGTTAAAGGCGCATTTGTGTACTGTAAGCACCACAGGGCTAAGTAGCTGGATATCTGGGAAATCTCCTCAGAGAATGAGAACAAATGCTGCTAGGTCGGTTAGGCCGTGCGGGCCATAGCGAGTGAACCCCGTGATCCTCGGTTGCATCTGATTTGTGCTCGGGAAGAGAGATATAGGCTCATTTGTGTCCTCTAGGCACCAGCGGGGTGGGTAGGAAATACAAAGAAATATCTCCACGGTGAATTCGTACAGCTGCAGCTTGTTCATGTACGCTGGCTGGGACTTAGCGAGTGACCCCCGCTGTTCTCAGAGGTAGGATGTGCTCTGTGTTGCTGGAAGAGAGATAAAGGCTCACGTGTCCTGTAGGCACCAGCGGGGTAAGTCTCCCTATATCAGGGACTGTCTCCTGAGTGAATGAGAACAGCTGCTGCTCCGTACTGTAGGCCGGTCAGGCCATAGCGAGTGAACGCCACTGTCCTCCATAGGGTCTGCTATATTGAGTAAACGCCGCTGTCCTTGACAAGATCTGCATTGGTGTGCTGGAAGAGCGATAAAGGATAATTTATGTATTTTACGCAACACCGAGATAAATAGCTATATACCTTCTCAGTGAATGAGAACAGCTCTAGCTTGTTATTGGAGGCCTGACGGGCCATAGAGATTAAACTCCGCTGTCCTAGATCGAATCTGCCTGGTGGTGCTGGAATTGAGATAAAGGCTCATTTACATCCTGTATGCACCACAGGGGCAACTAGCTCTACATCACGTAACATCTCCTCGGTGAATGAGAACAGCTGCAGCTTGTTAGAGTAGGCTGATCGGGCGGGCCATAGACAGTGAACTCCTCTGTCCTCGATTGGATCGCTATGTGGTGCTGGAAGAGTGATCAAGCCTCATTTATAATCTCTCTGTGTATTAGGAAATATCTGCGAGATGAATGATTACAGCTGCAGCTTGATAGGTAGGCTCGTGGGGCCATAGCGAATAATCTCCGATGTCCTAGTTTCAAACGGCTTAGGGGTGCTGGAAGAGAGATAAAGGCTCCTTTGAGTCCTCTTCGCACCAGGAAATACCTCCACGGTGAATGAGAACAGCTGCAGCTTGTTAAGGTAGCCTGGTGGGAACATTGTGAGTGAACTCCGCTCTTCTCGAAGGGATCTGCTTTAAAGTGCTGGAAGAGAAATAAAGGCTACACGCACAATGGAGGTAAGTAGCTGTATATCAGGAAATATCTCCGAGCTGAATGATTACAGCTGCAGCTTGATAGGGTAGGATCGTGGGGCCATAGGGAATAAACTCCGCTGTCCTAGATTCAATCGGCGTTGGGGTGCTGGAAGAGAGATAAAGGCTCATTTGTGTCCTCTTCGCACCAGCGGGCTAAGTTGCAAATATTAGGAATTATCTCCACGGTGAATTAGTACAGCTGCAGCTTGTTCATGTACGAAGGTCGGGTCTTAGCGAGTGACCCCCGCTGTTTTCAGAGGTAGGATGTGCTTAGTGTTGCTGGAAGAGAGATAAAGGTTCACCTGTGTCCTCTAGGCACCAGCAGGAAATAGCTCCACGGTGAATGAGAACAGCTGCAACTTGTTAAGGTAGCCTGGTCGTGACATAGGGAGTGAACTCGGCTATTCTCCATAGGATCTGCTTTATGGTGCTGGAAGAGAGATAAGGGTTCATTGATATACTGTACAAACAACGCAGGTAAGTATCTGTATATCAGGGAATATCTCCTCGGTGAATGAGAACAGCTGCAGCTTGTTTGGGTAGGCCTTCGGGCCAAAGCGCGAAAACTCCGCTGTCTTCCATTGGAACTGCTTTGTGATGCTGGAATAGAGAAGGGCTCATTTATGACCTGTACTCACCACCGGGGTGAGTTGTGGTACATCAGGAAATATCTCCTCGGCTAAGGAGAACAGCTGAATCTTCAGGCCATCTTTCAGGCCACAGCGGTTGAACAGTGCTGTTCTAGAGAAGACATGCTTTGTGGTGGTGGAAGACAGAAAATGCTCATTTGTGTCTGTACGCACCACCGGGGTAAGTACCTGTACATCACAGAATGTATCCGTCGTGAATCCGAGCGGCTGCTGCTTGTTAAAGTAGGCCGTTCTGGCCATAGCCAAGGAACTCCGCTGTCCTCGATTGGATCTGCTTTGTGGTGCTGGAAGAGAGATAAAGGCTCATTAATGTCCTGTTCGCAACAACGCGTAAGTTGTGGTCTATCAGGGAATATGTCCTGGGAGAATGAGAACAGCTACAACTTGTTACGTCTAGTATGCCGGTCGTGGCCTATTGAGTGAACGACGCTTTCCTCCACAGGTTCGCCTTTGTGGTGCTGGAAGAGAGTTAAAGGCGCATTTGTGTACTGTAAGCACCACGGGGCTAAGTAGCTGGATATCTGGGAAATCTCCTCAGAGAATGAGAACAGATGCAGCTAGGTAGGTTAGGCCGTGCGGGCCATAGCGAGTGAACCCCGTGGTCCTCGATTGCATCTGATTTGTGCTCGGGAAGAGAGATATAGGCTCATTTGTGTCCTCTAGGCACCAGCGGGGTGGGTAGGAAATACAAAGAAATATCTCCACGGTGAATTCGTACAGCTGCAGCTTGTTCATGTACGCTGGCTGGGACTTAGCGAGTGACCCCCGCTGTTCTCAGAGGTAGGATGTGCTCTGTGTTGCTGGAAGAGAGATAAAGGCTCACGTGTCCTGTAGGCGCCAGCGGGGTACGTCGCCCTATATCAGGGACTGTCTCCTGAGTGAATGAGAACAGTTGCTGCTCCGTACTGTAGGCCGGTCAGGCCATAGCGAGTGAACGCCACTGTCCTCCATAGGGTCTGCTATATTGAGTAAACGCCGCTGTCCTTGACAAGATCTGCATTGGTGTGCTGGAAGAGCGATAAAGGATAATTTATGTATTTTACGCAACACCGAGATGAATAGCTATATACCTTCTCAGTGAATGAGAACAGCTGCAGCTTGTTATTGGAGGCCTGACCGGCCATAGAGAGTAAACTCCGCTGTCCTAGATCGAATCTGCGTGGTGGTGCTGGAATTGAGATAAAGGCTCATTTACATCCTGTATGCACCACAGGGGCAACTAGCTGTACATCACGTAACCTCTCCTCGGTGAATGAGAACAGCTGCAGCTTGTTAGAGTAGGCTGATCGGGCGGGCCATAGACAGTGAACTCCTCTGTCCTCGATTGGATCGCTATGTGGTGCTGGAAAAGTGATCAAGCCTCATTTATAATCTCTCTGATTACAGCTGCAGCTTGATAGGTAGGCTCGTGGGGCCATAGCGAATAAACTCCGCTGTCCTAGTTTCAATCGGCTTACGGGTGCTGGAAGAGAGATAAAGGCTCCTTTGAGTCCTCTTCACACCAGCGGGGTAACTAATTATATAGCAGGAAATAGCTCCACGGTGAATGAGAACAGCTGCAGCTTGTTAAGGTAGCCTGGTGGGAACATTGCGAGTGAAATCCGCTCTTCTCGAAGGGATCTGCTTTAAAGTGCTGGAAGAGAAATAAAGGCTACACGCACAATGGAGGTAAGTAGCTGTATATCAGGAAATATCTCCGAGCTGAATGATTACAGCTGCAGCTTGATAGGGTAGGATCGTGGGGCCATAGGGAATAAACTCCGCTGTCCTAGATTCAATCGGCATTGGGGTGCTGGAAGAGAGATAAAGGCTCATTTGTGTCCTCTTCGCACCAGCGGGGTAAGTAGCAAATACTAGGAATTATCTCCACGGTGAATTAGTACAGCTGCAGCTTGTTCATGTACGAAGGTCGGGTCTTAGCGAGTGACCCCCGCTGTTTTCAGAGGTAGGATGTGCTTAGTGTTGCTGGAAGAGAGATAAAGGTTCACCTGTGTCCTCTAGGCACCAGCAGGAAATAGCTCCACGGTGAATGAGAACAGCTGCAACTTGTTAAGGTAGCCTGGTCGGGACATAGCGAGTGAACTCGGCTATTCTCCATAGGATCTTCTTTATGGTGCTGGAAGAGAGATAAAGGCTCATTGATATACTGTACGAACAACGCAGGTAAGTATCTGTATATCAGGGAATATCTCCTCGGTGAATGAGAACAGCTGCAGCCTGTTTGGGTAGGCCTTCGGGCCAAAGCGCGAAAACTCCGCTGTCTTCGATTGGAACTGCTTTGTGATGCTGGAATAGAGAAGGGCTCATTTATGACCTGTACTCACCACCGGGGTGAGTTGTGGTACATCAGGAAATATCTCCTCGGCTAAGGAGATCAGCTGAATCTTCAGGCCATCTTTCAGGCCACAGCGGTTGAACACTGCTGTTATAGAGAAGACATGCTTTGTGGTGGTGGAAGACAGAAAATGCTCATTTGTGTCTGTACGCACCACCGGGGTAAGTACCTGTACATCACAGAATGTATCCGTCGTGAATCCGAGCGGCTGCTGCTTGTTAAAGTAGGCCGTTCTGGCCATAGCCAAGGAACTCCGCTGTCCTCGATTGGATCTGCTTTGTGGTGCTGGAAGAGAGATAAAGGCTCATTAATGTCCTGTTCGCAACAACGTGTAAGTTGCGGTCTATCAGGGAATATGTCCTGGGAGAATGAGAACAGCTACAACTTGTTACGTCTAGTATGCCGGTCGTGGCCTATTGAGTGAACGACGCTTTCCTCCACAGGTTCGCCTTTGTGGTGCTGGGAGAGAGACAAAGGCTCATTTGTGTACTGTAAGCACCACAGGGGTAAGTAGCTGGACATCTGGGAAATCTCCTCAGAGAATGAGAACAGATGCAGCCAGGTTGGTTAGGCCGTGCGGGCCATAGCGAGTGACCCCCGTGGTCCTCGATTGCATCTGATTTGTGCTCGGGAAGAGAGATATAGGCTCATTTGTGTCCTCTAGGCACCAGCGGGGTGGGTAGGAAATACAAAGAAATATCTCCACGGTGAATTCGTACAGCTGCAGCTTGTTCATGTACGCTGGCGGGGACTTAGCGAGTGACCCCCGCTGTTCTCAGAGGTAGGATGTGCTCTGTGTTGCTGGAAGAGAGATAAAGGCTCACGTGTCCTGTAGGCACCAGCGGGGTACGTCGCCCTATATCAGGGACTATCTCCTGAGTGAATGAGAACAGCTGCTGCTCCGTACTGTAGGCCGGTCAGGCCATAGCGAGTGAACGCCACTGTCCTCCATAGGATCTGCAATATTGAGTAAACGCCGCTGTCCTTGACAAGATCTGCATTGGTGTGCTGGAAGAGCGATAAAGGATAATTTATGTATTTTACGCACCACCGAGATGAATAGCTATATACCTTCTCAGTGAATGAGAACAGCTGCAGCTTGTTATTGGAGGCCTGACCGGCCATAGAGAGTAAACTCCGCTGTCCTAGATCGAATCTGCGTGGTGGTGCTGGAATTGAGATAAAGGCTCATTTACATCCTGTATGCACCACAGGGGCAACTAGCTGTACATCACGTAACATCTCCTCGGTGAATGAGAACAGCTGCAGCTTGTTAGAGTAGGCTGATCGGGCGGGCCATAGACAGTGAACTGCTCTGTCCTCGATTGGTTCGCTATGTGCTGCTGGAAAAGTGATTAAGGCTCATTTATAATCTCTCTACACCACCGGGTAAGTAGCTGTATATCAGAAAATACCTCCGAGCTGAATGATTACAGCTGCAGCTTGATAGGTAAGCTCGTGGGGCCATAGCGAATAAACTCCGCTGTCCTAATATTAATCGGCTTAGGGGTGCTGGAAGAGAGATAAAGGCTCCTTTGAGTCCTCTTCGCACCAGGAAATACCTCCACGGTGAATGAGAACAGCTGCATCTTGTTAAGGTAGCCTGGTTGGAACATTGCGAGTGAACTCCGCTCTTCTCGAAGGGATCTGCTTTAAAGTGCTGGAAGAGAAATAAAGGGTACACGCACAATGGAGGTAAGTAGCTGTATATCAGGAAATATCTCCGAGCTGAATGATTACAGCTGCAGCTTGATAGGGTAGGATCGTGGGGCCATAGGGAATAAACTCCGCTGTCCTAGATTCAATCGGCGTTGGGGTGCTGGAAGAGAGATAAAGGCTCATTTGTGTCCTCTTCGCACCAGCGGGGTAACTAATTGTATAGCAGGAAATAGCTCCATGGTGAATGAGAACAGCTGCAGCTTGTTTGGGTAGGCCTTCGGGCCATAGCGCGAAAACTCCGCTGTCTTTGATTGGAACTGCTTTGTGATGCTGGAATAGAGAAGGGCTCATTTATGACCTGTACTCACCACCGGGGTGAGTTGTGGTACATCAGGAAATATCTCCTCGCGTAAGGGGAACAGCTGAATCTTCAGGTCATCTTTCAGGCCACAGCGGTTGAACAGTGCTGTTCTAGAGAAGACATGCTTTGTGGTGGTGGAAGACAGAAAATGCTCATTTGTGTCTGTACGCACCACCGGGGTAAGTACCTGTACATCACAGAATGTATCCGTCGTGAATCCGAGCGGCTGCTGCTTGTTAAAGTAGGCCGTTCTGGCCATAGCCAAGGAACTCCGCTGTCCTCGATTGGATCTGCTTTGTGGTGCTGGAAGAGAGATAAAGGCTCATTAATGTCCTGTTCGCAACAACGCGTAAGTTGCGGTCTATCAGGGAATATGTCCTGGGAGAATGAGAACAGCTACAACTTGTTAGGTGTAGTATGCCGGTCGTGGCCTATTGAGTGAACGACGCTTTCCCCCACAAGTTCGCCTTTGTGGTGCTGGAAGAGAGTTAAAGGCGCATTTGTGTACTGTAAGCACCACAGGGCTAAGTAGCTGGATATCTGGGAAATCTCCTCAGAGAATGAGAACAGATGCAGCTAGGTAGGTTAGGCCGTGCGGGCCATAGCGAGTGACCCCCGTGGTCCTCGATTGCATCTGATTTGTGCTCGGGAAGAGAGATATAGGCTCATTTGTGTCCTCTAGGCACCAGCGGGGTGGGTAGGAAATACAAAGAAATATCTCCACGGTGAATTCGTACAGCTGCAGCTTGTTCATGTACGCTGGCTGGGACTTAGCGAGTGACCCCCGCTGTTCTCAGAGGTAGGATGTGCTCTGTGTTGCTGGAAGAGAGATAAAGGCTCACGTGTCCTGTAGGCGCCAGCGGGGTACGTCGCCCTATATCAGGGACTGTCTCCTGAGTGAATGAGAACAGTTGCTGCTCCGTACTGTAGGCCGGTCAGGCCATAGCGAGTGAACGCCACTGTCCTCCATAGGGTCTGCTATATTGAGTAAACGCCGCTGTCCTTGACAAGATCTGCATTGGTGTGCTGGAAGAGCGATAAAGGATAATTTATGTATTTTACGCAACACCGAGATGAATAGCTATATACCTTCTCAGTGAATGAGAACAGCTGCAGCTTGTTATTGGAGGCCTGACCGGCCATAGAGAGTAAACTCCGCTGTCCTAGATCGAATCTGCGTGGTGGTGCTGGAATTGAGATAAAGGCTCATTTACATCCTGTATGCACCACAGGGGCAACTAGCTGTACATCACGTAACATCTCCTCGGTGAATGAGAACAGCTGCAGCTTGTTAGAGTAGGCTGATCGGGCGGGCCATAGACAGTGAACTCCTCTGTCCTCGATTGGATCGCTATGTGGTGCTGGAAGAGTGATCAAGCCTCATTTATAATCTCTCTGATTACAGCTGCAGCTTGATAGGTAGGCTTGTGGGGCCATAGCGAATAAACTCCGCTGTCCTAGTTTCAATCGGCTTACGGGTGCTGGAAGAGAGATAAAGGCTCCTTTGAGTCCTCTTCACACCAGCGGGGTAACTAATTATATAGCAGGAAATAGCTCCACGGTGAATGAGAACAGCTGCAGCTTGTTAAGGTAGCCTGGTGGGAACATTGCGAGTGAAATCCGCTCTTCTCGAAGGGATCTGCTTTAAAGTGCTGGAAGAGAAATAAAGGCTACACGCACAATGGAGGTAAGTAGCTGTATATCAGGAAATATCTCCGAGCTGAATGATTACAGCTGCAGCTTGATAGGGTAGGATCGTGGGGCCATAGGGAATAAACTCCGCTGTCCTAGATTCAATCGGCGTTGGGGTGCTGGAAGAGAGATAAAGGCTCATTTGTGTCCTCTTCGCACCAGCGGGGTAAGTAGCAAATACTAGGAATTATCTCCACGGTGAATTAGTACAGCTGCAGCTTGTTCATGTACGAAGGTCGGGTCTTAGCGAGTGACCCCCGCTGTTTTCAGAGGTAGGATGTGCTTAGTGTTGCTGGAAGAGAGATAAAGGTTCACCTGTGTCCTCTAGGCACCAGCAGGAAATAGCTCCACGGTGAATGAGAACAGCTGCAACTTGTTAAGGTAGCCTGGTCGGGACATAGCGAGTGAACTCGGCTATTCTCCACAGGATCTGCTTTATGGTGCTGGAAGAGAGATAAAGGCTCATTGATATACTGTACGAACAACGCAGGTAAGTATCTGTATATCAGGGAATATCTCCTCGGTGAATGAGAACAGCTGCAGCTTGTTTGGGTAGGCCTTCGGGCCAAAGCGCGAAAACTCCGCTGTCTTCGATTGGAACTGCTTTGTGATGCTGGAATAGAGAAGGGCTCATTTATGACCTGTACTCACCACCGGGGTGAGTTGTGGTACATCAGGAAATATCTCCTCGCGTAAGGGGAACAGCTGAATCTTCAGGCCATCTTTCAGGCCACAGCGGTTGAACAGTGCTGTTCTAGAGAAGACATGCTTTGTGGTGGTGGAAGACAGAAAATGCTCATTTGTGTCTGTACGCACCACCGGGGTAAGTACCTGTACATCACAGAATGTATCCGTCGTGAATCCGAGCGGCTGCTGCTTGTTAAAGTAGGCCGTTCTGGCCATAGCCAAGGAACTCCGCTGTCCTCGATTGGATCTGCTTTGTGGTGCTGGAAGAGAGATAAAGGCTCATTAATGTCCTGTTCGCAACAACGCGTAAGTTGCGGTCTATCAGGGAATATGTCCTGGGAGAATGAGAACAGCTACAACTTGTTAGGTGTAGTATGCCGGTCGTGGCCTATTGAGTGAACGACGCTTTCCCCCACAAGTTCGCCTTTGTGGTGCTGGAAGAGAGTTAAAGGCGCATTTGTGTACTGTAAGCACCACAGGGCTAAGTAGCTGGATATCTGGGAAATCTCCTCAGAGAATGAGAACAAATGCAGCTAGGTCGGTTAGGCCGTGCGGGCCATAGCGAGTGAACCCCGTGATTCTCGGTTGCATCTGATTTGTGCTCGGGAAGAGAGATATAGGCTCATTTGTGTCCTCTAGGCACCAGCGGGGTGGGTAGGAAATACAAAGAAATATCTCCACGGTGAATTCGTACAGCTGCAGCTTGTTCATGTACGCTGGCTGGGACTTAGCGAGTGACCCCCGCTGTTCTCAGAGGTAGGATGTGCTCTGTGTTGCTGGAAGAGAGGCTCACGTGTCCTGTAGGCACCAGCGGGGTAAGTCTCCCTATATCAGGGACTGTCTCCTGAGTGAATGAGAACAGCTGCTGCTCCGTACTGTAGGCCGGTCAGGCCATAGCGAGTGAACGCCACTGTCCTCCATAGGGTCTGCTATATTGAGTAAACGCCGCTGTCCTTGACAAGATCTGCATTGGTGTGCTGGAAGAGCGATAAAGGATAATTTATGTATTTTACGCAACACCGAGATGAATAGCTATATACCTTCTCAGTGAATGAGAACAGCTCTAGCTTGTTATTGGAGGCCTGACGGGCCATAGAGAGTAAACTCCGCTGTCCTAGATCGAATCTGCGTGGTGGTGCTGGAATTGAGATAAAGGCTCATTTACATCCTGTATGCACCACAGGGGCAACTAGCTGTACATCACGTAACATCTCCTCGGTGAATGAGAACAGCTGCAGCATGTTAGAGTAGGCTGATCGGGCGGGCCATAGACAGTGAACTCCTCTGTCCTCGATTGGATCGCTATGTGGTGCTGGAAGAGTGATCAAGGCTCATTTATAATCTCTCTACACCACCGGGTAAGTAGCTGTATATCAGAAAATACCTCCGAGCTGAATGATTACAGCTGCAGCTTGATAGGTAAGCTCGTGGGGCCATAGCGAATAAACTCCGCTGTCCTAGTATTAATCGGCTTAGGGGTGCTGGAAGAGAGATAAAGGCTCCTTTGAGTCCTCTTCACACCAGCGGGGTAACTAATTATATAGCAGGAAATAGCTCCACGGTGAATGAGACCAGCTGCAGCTTGTTAAGGTAGCCTGGTGGGAACATTGCGAGTGAAATCCGCTCTTCTCGAAGGGATCTGCTTTAAAGTGCTGGAAGAGAAATAAAGGCTACACGCACAATGGAGGTAAGTAGCTGTATATCAGGAAATATCTCCGAGCTGAATGATTACAGCTGCAGCTTGATAGGGTAGGATCGTGGGGCCATAGGGAATAAACTCCGCTGTCCTAGATTCAATCGGCGTTGGGGTGCTGGAAGAGAGATAAAGGCTCATTTGTGTCCTCTTCGCACCAGCGGGGTAAGTAGCAAATACTAGGAATTATCTCCACGGTGAATTAGTACAGCTGCAGCTTGTTCATGTACGAAGGTCGGGTCTTAGCGAGTGACCCCCGCTGTTTTCAGAGGTAGGATGTGCTTAGTGTTGCTGGAAGAGAGATAAAGGTTCACCTGTGTCCTCTAGGCACCAGCAGGAAATAGCTCCACGGTGAATGAGAACAGCTGCAACTTGTTAAGGTAGCCTGGTCGGGACATAGCGAGTGAACTCGGCTATTCTCCATAGGATCTGCTTTATGGTGCTGGAAGATAGATAAAGGCTCATTGATATACTGTACGAACAACGCAGGTAAGTATCTGTATATCAGGGAATATCTCCTCGGTGAATGAGAACAGCTGCAGCTTGTTTGGGTAGGCCTTCGGGCCAAAGCGCGAAAACTCCGCTGTCTTCGATTGGAACTGCTTTGTGATGCTGGAATAGAGAAGGGCTCATTTATGACCTGTACTCACCACCGGGGTGAGTTGTGGTACATCAGGAAATATCTCCTCGCGTAAGGGGAACAGCTGAATCTTCAGGCCATCTTTCAGGCCACAGCGGTTGAACAGTGCTGTTCTAGAGAAGACATGCTTTGTGGTGGTGGAAGACAGAAAATGCTCATTTGTGTCTGTACGCACCACCGGGGTAAGTACCTGTACATCACAGAATGTATCCGTCGTGAATCCGAGCGGCTGCTGCTTGTTAAAGTAGGCCGTTCTGGCCATAGCCAAGGAACTCCGCTGTCCTCGATTGGATCTGCTTTGTGGTGCTGGAAGAGAGATAAAGGCTCATTAATGTCCTGTTCGCAACAACGTGTAAGTTGCGGTCTATCAGGGAATATGTCCTGGGAGAATGAGAACAGCTACAACTTGTTAGGTCTAGTATGCCGGTCGTGGCCTATTGAGTGAACGACGCTTTCCTCCACAGGTTCGCCTTTGTGGTGCTGGAAGAGAGTTAAAGGCGCATTTGTGTACTGTAAGCACCACAGGGCTAAGTAGCTGGATATCTGGGAAATCTCCTCAGAGAATGAGAACAAATGCTGCTAGGTCGGTTAGGCCGTGCGGGCCATAGCGAGTGAACCCCGTGATCCTCGGTTGCATCTGATTTGTGCTCGGGAAGAGAGATATAGGCTCATTTGTGTCCTCTAGGCACCAGCGGGGTGGGTAGGAAATACAAAGAAATATCTCCACGGTGAATTCGTACAGCTGCAGCTTGTTCATGTACGCTGGCTGGGACTTAGCGAGTGACCCCCGCTGTTCTCAGAGGTAGGATGTGCTCTGTGTTGCTGGAAGAGAGATAAAGGCTCACGTGTCCTGTAGGCACCAGCGGGGTAAGTCTCCCTATATCAGGGACTGTCTCCTGAGTGAATGAGAACAGCTGCTGCTCCGTACTGTAGGCCGGTCAGGCCATAGCGAGTGAACGCCACTGTCCTCCATAGGGTCTGCTATATTGAGTAAACGCCGCTGTCCTTGACAAGATCTGCATTGGTGTGCTGGAAGAGCGATAAAGGATAATTTATGTATTTTACGCAACACCGAGATGAATAGCTATATACCTTCTCAGTGAATGAGAACAGCTCTAGCTTGTTATTGGAGGCCTGACGGGCCATAGAGATTAAACTCCGCTGTCCTAGATCGAATCTGCGTGGTGGTGCTGGAATTGAGATAAAGGCTCATTTACATCCTGTATGCACCACAGGGGCAACTAGCTCTACATCACGTAACATCTCCTCGGTGAATGAGAACAGCTGCAGCTTGTTAGAGTAGGCTGATCGGGCGGGCCATAGACAGTGAACTCCTCTGTCCTCGATTGGATCGCTATGTGGTGCTGGAAGAGTGATCAAGCCTCATTTATAATCTCTCTGTGTATTAGGAAATATCTGCGAGATGAATGATTACAGCTGCAGCTTGATAGGTAGGCTCGTGGGGCCATAGCGAATAATCTCCGATGTCCTAGTTTCAAACGGCTTAGGGGTGCTGGAAGAGAGATAAAGGCTCCTTTGAGTCCTCTTCGCACCAGGAAATACCTCCACGGTGAATGAGAACAGCTGCAGCTTGTTAAGGTAGCCTGGTGGGAACATTGTGAGTGAACTCCGCTCTTCTCGAAGGGATCTGCTTTAAAGTGCTGGAAGAGAAATAAAGGCTACACGCACAATGGAGGTAAGTAGCTGTATATCAGGAAATATCTCCGAGCTGAATGATTACAGCTGCAGCTTGATAGGGTAGGATCGTGGGGCCATAGGGAATAAACTCCGCTGTCCTAGATTCAATCGGCGTTGGGGTGCTGGAAGAGAGATAAAGGCTCATTTGTGTCCTCTTCGCACCAGCGGGCTAAGTTGCAAATATTAGGAATTATCTCCACGGTGAATTAGTACAGCTGCAGCTTGTTCATGTACGAAGGTCGGGTCTTAGCGAGTGACCCCCGCTGTTTTCAGAGGTAGGATGTGCTTAGTGTTGCTGGAAGAGAGATAAAGGTTCACCTGTGTCCTCTAGGCACCAGCAGGAAATAGCTCCACGGTGAATGAGAACAGCTGCAACTTGTTAAGGTAGCCTGGTCGTGACATAGGGAGTGAACTCGCCTATTCTCCATAGGATCTGCTTTATGGTGCTGGAAGAGAGATAAGGGTTCATTGATATACTGTACAAACAACGCAGGTAAGTATCTGTATATCAGGGAATATCTCCTCGGTGAATGAGAACAGCTGCAGCTTGTTTGGGTAGGCCTTCGGGCCAAAGCGCGAAAACTCCGCTGTCTTCCATTGGAACTGCTTTGTGATGCTGGAATAGAGAAGGGCTCATTTATGACCTGTACTCACCACCGGGGTGAGTTGTGGTACATCAGGAAATATCTCCTCGGCTAAGGAGAACAGCTGAATCTTCAGGCCATCTTTCAGGCCACAGCGGTTGAACAGTGCTGTTCTAGAGAAGACATGCTTTGTGGTGGTGGAAGACAGAAAATGCTCATTTGTGTCTGTACGCACCACCGGGGTAAGTACCTGTACATCACAGAATGTATCCGTCGTGAATCCGAGCGGCTGCTGCTTGTTAAAGTAGGCCGTTCTGGCCATAGCCAAGGAACTCCGCTGTCCTCGATTGGATCTGCTTTGTGGTGCTGGAAGAGAGATAAAGGCTCATTAATGTCCTGTTCGCAACAACGCGTAAGTTGTGGTCTATCAGGGAATATGTCCTGGGAGAATGAGAACAGCTACAACTTGTTACGTGTAGTATGCCGGTCGTGGCCTATTGAGTGAACGACGCTTTCCTCCACAGGTTCGCCTTTGTGGTGCTGGAAGAGAGTTAAAGGCGCATTTGTGTACTGTAAGCACCACAGGGCTAAGTAGCTGGATATCTGGGAAATCTCCTCAGAGAATGAGAACAGATGCAGCTAGGTAGGTTAGGCCGTGCGGGCCATAGCGAGTGAACCCCGTGGTCCTCGATTGCATCTGATTTGTGCTCGGGAAGAGAGATATAGGCTCATTTGTGTCCTCTAGGCACCAGCGGGGTGGGTAGGAAATACAAAGAAATATCTCCACGGTGAATTCGTACAGCTGCAGCTTGTTCATGTACGCTGGCTGGGACTTAGCGAGTGACCCCCGCTGTTCTCAGAGGTAGGATGTGCTCTGTGTTGCTGGAAGAGAGATAAAGGCTCACGTGTCCTGTAGGCGCCAGCGGGGTACGTCGCCCTATATCAGGGACTGTCTCCTGAGTGAATGAGAACAGTTGCTGCTCCGTACTGTAGGCCGGTCAGGCCATAGCGAGTGAACGCCACTGTCCTCCATAGGGTCTGCTATATTGAGTAAACGCCGCTGTCCTTGACAAGATCTGCATTGGTGTGCTGGAAGAGCGATAAAGGATAATTTATGTATTTTACGCAACACCGAGATGAATAGCTATATACCTTCTCAGTGAATGAGAACAGCTGCAGCTTGTTATTGGAGGCCTGACCGGCCATAGAGAGTAAACTCCGCTGTCCTAGATCGAATCTGCGTGGTGGTGCTGGAATTGAGATAAAGGCTCATTTACATCCTGTATGCACCACAGGGGCAACTAGCTGTACATCACGTAACATCTCCTCGGTGAATGAGAACAGCTGCAGCTTGTTAGAGTAGGCTGATCGGGCGGGCCATAGACAGTGAACTCCTCTGTCCTCGATTGGATCGCTATGTGGTGCTGGAAAAGTGATCAAGCCTCATTTATAATCTCTCTGATTACAGCTGCAGCTTGATAGGTAGGCTCGTGGGGCCATAGCGAATAAACTCCGCTGTCCTAGTTTCAATCGGCTTACGGGTGCTGGAAGAGAGATAAAGGCTCCTTTGAGTCCTCTTCACACCAGCGGGGTAACTAATTATATAGCAGGAAATAGCTCCACGGTGAATGAGAACAGCTGCAGCTTGTTAAGGTAGCCTGGTGGGAACATTGCGAGTGAAATCCGCTCTTCTCGAAGGGATCTGCTTTAAAGTGCTGGAAGAGAAATAAAGGCTACACGCACAATGGAGGTAAGTAGCTGTATATCAGGAAATATCTCCGAGCTGAATGATTACAGCTGCAGCTTGATAGGGTAGGATCGTGGGGCCATAGGGAATAAACTCCGCTGTCCTAGAATCAATCGGCATTGGGGTGCTGGAAGAGAGATAAAGGCTCATTTGTGTCCTCTTCGCACCAGCGGGCTAAGTAGCAAATATTAGGAATTATCTCCACGGTGAATTAGTACAGCTGCAGCTTGTTCATGTACGAAGGTCGGGTCTTAGCGAGTGACCCCCGCTGTTTTCAGAGGTAGGATGTGCTTAGTGTTGCTGGAAGAGAGATAAAGGTTCACCTGTGTCCTCTAGACACCAGCAGGAAATAGCTCCACGGTGAATGAGAACAGCTGCAACTTGTTAAGCTAGCCTGGTCGTGACATAGCGAGTGAACTCGGCTATTCTCCATAGGATCTGCTTTATGGTGCTGGAAGAGAGATAAAGGCTCATTGATATACTGTACGAACAACGCAGGTAAGTATCTGTATATCAGGGAATATCTCCTCGGTGAATGAGAACAGCTGCAGCCTGTTTGGGTAGGCCTTCGGGCCAAAGCGCGAAAACTCCGCTGTCTTCGATTGGAACTGCTTTGTGATGATGGAATAGAGAAGGGCTCATTTATGACCTGTACTCACCACCGGGGTGAGTTGTGGTACATCAGGAAATATCTCCTCGCGTAAGGGGAACAGCTGAATCTTCAGGCCATCTTTCAGGCCACAGCGGTTGAACAGTGCTGTTCTAGAGAAGACATGCTTTGTGGTGGTGGAAGACAGAAAATGCTCATTTGTGTCTGTACGCACCACCGGGGTAAGTACCTGTACATCACAGAATGTATCCGTCGTGAATCCGAGCGGCTGCTGCTTGTTAAAGTAGGCCGTTCTGGCCATAGCCAAGGAACTCCGCTGTCCTCGATTGGATCTGCTTTGTGGTGCTGGAAGAGAGATAAAGGCTCATTAATGTCCTGTTCGCAACAACGTGTAAGTTGCGGTCTATCAGGGAATATGTCCTGGGAGAATGAGAACAGCTACAACTTGTTAGGTCTAGTATGCCGGTCGTGGCCTATTGAGTGAACGACGCTTTCCTCCACAGGTTCGCCTTTGTGGTGCTGGAAGAGAGTTAAAGGCGCATTTGTGTACTGTAAGCACCACAGGGCTAAGTAGCTGGATATCTGGGAAATCTCCTCAGAGAATGAGAACAAATGCAGCTAGGTCGGTTAGGCCGTGCGGGCCATAGCGAGTGAACCCCGTGATCCTCGGTTGCATCTGATTTGTGCTCGGGAAGAGAGATATAGGCTCATTTGTGTCCTCTAGGCACCAGCGGGGTGGGTAGGAAATACAAAGAAATATCTCCACGGTGAATTCGTACAGCTGCAGCTTGTTCATGTACGCTGGCTGGGACTTAGCGAGTGACCCCCGCTGTTCTCAGAGGTAGGATGTGCTCTGTGTTGCTGGAAGAGAGATAAAGGCTCACGTGTCCTGTAGGCACCAGCGGGGTAAGTCTCCCTATATCAGGGACTGTCTCCTGAGTGAATGAGAAGAGCTGCTGCTCCGTATTGTAGGCCTGTCAGGCCATAGCGAGTGAACGCCACTGTCCTCCATAGGGTCTGCTATATTGAGTAAACGCCGCTGTCCTTGACAAGATCTGCATTGGTGTGCTGGAATAGCGATAAAGGATAATTTATGTATTTTACGCAACACCGAGATGAATAGCTATATACCTTCTCAGTGAATGAGAACAGCTCTAGCTTGTTATTGGAGGCCTGACGGGCCATAGAGATTAAACTCCGCTGTCCTAGATCGAATCTGCGTGGTGGTGCTGGAATTGAGATAAAGGCTCATTTACATCCTGTATGCACCACAGGGGCAACTAGCTCTACATCACGTAACATCTCCTCGGTGAATGAGAACAGCTGCAGCTTGTTAGAGTAGGCTGATCGGGCGGGCCATAGACAGTGAACTCCTCTGTCCTCGATTGGATCGCTATGTGGTGCTGGAAGAGTGATCAAGCCTCATTTATAATCTCTCTGTGTATTAGGAAATATCTGCGAGATGAATGATTACAGCTCCAGCTTGATAGGTAGGCTCGTGGGGCCATAGCGAATAATCTCCGATGTCCTAGTTTCAAACGGCTTAGGGGTGCTGGAAGAGAGATAAAGGCTCCTTTGAGTCCTCTTCGCACCAGGAAATACCTCCACGGTGAATGAGAACAGCTGCAGCTTGTTAAGGTAGCCTGGTGGGAACATTGTGAGTGAACTCCGCTCTTCTCGAAGGGATCTGCTTTAAAGTGCTGGAAGAGAAATAAAGGCTACACGCACAATGGAGGTAAGTAGCTGTATATCAGGAAATATCTCCGAGCTGAATGATTACAGCTGCAGCTTGATAGGGTAGGATCGTGGGGCCATAGGGAATAAACTCCGCTGTCCTAGATTCAATCGGCGTTGGGGTGCTGGAAGAGAGATAAAGGCTCATTTGTGTCCTCTTCGCACCAGCGGGCTAAGTAGCAAATATTAGGAATTATCTCCACGGTGAATTAGTACAGCTGCAGCTTGTTCATGTACGAAGGTCGGGTCTTAGCGAGTGACCCCCGCTGTTTTCAGAGGTAGGATGTGCTTAGTGTTGCTGGAAGAGAGATAAAGGTTCACCTGTGTCCTCTAGGCACCAGCAGGAAATAGCTCCACGGTGAATGAGAACAGCTGCAACTTGTTAAGGTAGCCTGGTCGGGACATAGCGAGTGAACTCGGCTATTCTCCATAGGATCTGCTTTATGGTGCTGGAAGAGAGATAAAGGCTCATTGATATACTGTACGAACAACGCAGGTAAGTATCTGTATATCAGGGAATATCTCCTCGGTGAATGAGAACAGCTGCAGCCTGTTTGGGTAGGCCTTCGGGCCAAAGCGCGAAAACTCCGCAGTCTTCGATTGGAACTGCTTTGTGATGCTGGAATAGAGAAGGGCTCATTTATGACCTGTACTCACCACCGGGGTGAGTTGTGGTACATCAGGAAATATCTCCTCGGCTAAGGAGATCAGCTGAATCTTCAGGCCATCTTTCAGGCCACAGCGGTTGAACACTGCTGTTATAGAGAAGACATGCTTTGTGGTGGTGGAAGACAGAAAATGCTCATTTGTGTCTGTACGCACCACCGGGGTAAGTACCTGTACATCACAGAATGTATCCGTCGTGAATCCGAGCGGCTGCTGCTTGTTAAAGTAGGCCGTTCTGGCCATAGCCAAGGAACTCCGCTGTCCTCGATTGGATCTGCTTTGTGGTGCTGGAAGAGAGATAAAGGCTCATTAATGTCCTGTTCGCAACAACGTGTAAGTTGCGGTCTATCAGGGAATATGTCCTGGGAGAATGAGAACAGCTACAACTTGTTACGTCTAGTATGCCGGTCGTGGCCTATTGAGTGAACGACGCTTTCCTCCACAGGTTCGCCTTTGTGGTGCTGGGAGAGAGACAAAGGCTCATTTGTGTACTGTAAGCACCACAGGGGTAAGTAGCTGGGCATCTGGGAAATCTCCTCAGAGAATGAGAACAGATGCAGCCAGGTTGGTTAGGCCGTGCGGGCCATAGCGAGTGACCCCCGTGGTCCTCGATTGCATCTGATTTGTGCACGGGAAGAGAGATATAGGCTCATTTGTGTCCTCTAGGCACCAGCGGGGTGGGTAGGAAATACAAAGAAATATCTCCACGGTGAATTCGTACAGCTGCAGCTTGTTCATGTACGCTGGCGGGGACTTAGCGAGTGACCCCCGCTGTTCTCAGAGGTAGGATGTGCTCTGTGTTGCTGGAAGAGAGATAAAGGCTCACGTGTCCTGTAGGCACCAGCGGGGTACGTCGCCCTATATCAGGGACTATCTCCTGAGTGAATGAGAACAGCTGCTGCTCCGTACTGTAGGCCGGTCAGGCCATAGCGAGTGAACGCCACTGTCCTCCATAGGATCTGCAATATTGAGTAAACGCCGCTGTCCTTGACAAGATCTGCATTGGTGTGCTGGAAGAGCGATAAAGGATAATTTATGTATTTTACGCACCACCGAGATGAATAGCTATATACCTTCTCAGTGAATGAGAACAGCTGCAGCTTGTTATTGGAGGCCTGACCGGCCATAGAGAGTAAACTCCGCTGTCCTAGATCGAATCTGCGTGGTGGTGCTGGAATTGAGATAAAGGCTCATTTACATCCTGTATGCACCACAGGGGCAACTAGCTGTACATCACGTAACATCTCCTCGGTGAATGAGAACAGCTGCAGCTTGTTAGAGTAGGCTGATCGGGCGGGCCATAGACAGTGAACTGCTCTGTCCTCGATTGGTTCGCTATGTGCTGCTGGAAAAGTGATTAAGGCTCATTTATAATCTCTCTACACCACCGGGTAAGTAGCTGTATATCAGAAAATACCTCCGAGCTGAATGATTACAGCTGCAGCTTGATAGGTAAGCTCGTGGGGCCATAGCGAATAAACTCCGCTGTCCTAATATTTATCGGCTTAGGGGTGCTGGAAGAGAGATAAAGGCTCCTTTGAGTCCTCTTCGCACCAGGAAATACCTCCACGGTGAATGAGAACAGCTGCATCTTGTTAAGGTAGCCTGGTTGGAACATTGCGAGTGAACTCCGCTCTTCTCGAAGGGATCTGCTTTAAAGTGCTGGAAGAGAAATAAAGGCTACACGCACAATGGAGGTAAGTAGCTGTATATCAGGAAATATCTCCGAGCTGAATGATTACAGCTGCAGCTTGATAGGGTAGGATCGTGGGGCCATAGGGAATAAACTCCGCTGTCCTAGATTCAATCGGCGTTGGGGTGCTGGAAGAGAGATAAAGGCTCATTTGTGTCCTCTTCGCACCAGCGGGGTAACTAATTGTATAGCAGGAAATAGCTCCATGGTGAATGAGAACAGCTGCAGCTTGTTTGGGTAGGCCTTCGGGCCAAAGCGCGAAAACTCCGCTGTCTTCGATTGGAACTGCTTTGTGATGATGGAATAGAGAAGGGCTCATTTATGACCTGTACTCACCACCGGGGTGAGTTGTGGTACATCAGGAAATATCTCCTCGCGTAAGGGGAACAGCTGAATCTTCAGGTCATCTTTCAGGCCACAGCGGTTGAACAGTGCTGTTCTAGAGAAGACATGCTTTGTGGTGGTGGAAGACAGAAAATGCTCATTTGTGTCTGTACGCACCACCGGGGTAAGTACCTGTACATCACAGAATGTATCCGTCGTGAATCCCAGCGGCTGCTGCTTGTTAAAGTAGGCCGTTCTGGCCATAGCCAAGGAACTCCGCTGTCCTCGATTGGATCTGCTTTGTGGTGCTGGAAGAGAGATAAAGGCTCATTAATGTCCTGTTCGCAACAACGCGTAAGTTGCGGTCTTCAGGGAATATGTCCTGGGAGAATGAGAACAGCTACAACTTGTTAGGTGTAGTATGCCGGTCGTGGCCTATTGAGTGAACGACGCTTTCCCCCACAAGTTCGCATTTGTGGTGCTGGAAGAGAGTTAAAGGCGCATTTGTGTACTGTAAGCACCACAGGGCTAAGTAGCTGGATATCTGGGAAATCTCCTCAGAGAATGAGAACAGATGCAGCTAGGTAGGTTAGGCCGTGCGGGCCATAGCGAGTGACCCCCGTGGTCCTCGATTGCATCTGATTTGTGCTCGGGAAGAGAGATATAGGCTCATTTGTGTCCTCTAGGCACCAGCGGGGTGGGTAGGAAATACAAAGAAATATCTCCACGGTGAATTCGTACAGCTGCAGCTTGTTCATGTACGCTGGCTGGGACTTAGCGAGTGACCCCCGCTGTTCTCAGAGGTAGGATGTGCTCTGTGTTGCTGGAAGAGAGATAAAGGCTCACGTGTCCTGTAGGCGCCAGCGGGGTACGTCGCCCTATATCAGGGACTGTCTCCTGAGTGAATGAGAACAGTTGCTGCTCCGTACTGTAGGCCGGTCAGGCCATAGCGAGTGAACGCCACTGTCCTCCATAGGGTCTGCTATATTGAGTAAACGCCGCTGTCCTTGACAAGATCTGCATTGGTGTGCTGGAAGAGCGATAAAGGATAATTTATGTATTTTACGCAACACCGAGATGAATAGCTATATACCTTCTCAGTGAATGAGAACAGCTGCAGCTTGTTATTGGAGGCCTGACCGGCCATAGAGAGTAAACTCCGCTGTCCTAGATCGAATCTGCGTGGTGGTGCTGGAATTGAGATAAAGGCTCATTTACATCCTGTATGCACCACAGGGGCAACTAGCTGTACATCACGTAACATCTCCTCGGTGAATGAGAACAGCTGCAGCTTGTTAGAGTAGGCTGATCGGGCGGGCCATAGACAGTGAACTCCTCTGTCCTCGATTGGATCGCTATGTGGTGCTGGAAGAGTGATCAAGCCTCATTTATAATCTCTCTGATTACAGCTGCAGCTTGATAGGTAAGCTCGTGGGGCCATAGCGAATAAACTCCGCTGTCCTAGTTTCAATCGGCTTACGGGTGCTGGAAGAGAGATAAAGGCTCCTTTGAGTCCTCTTCACACCAGCGGGGTAACTAATTATATAGCAGGAAATAGCTCCACGGTGAATGAGACCAGCTGCAGCTTGTTAAGGTAGCCTGGTGGGAACATTGCGAGTGAAATCCGCTCTTCTCGAAGGGATCTGCTTTAAAGTGCTGGAAGAGAAATAAAGGCTACACGCACAATGGAGGTAAGTAGCTGTATATCAGGAAATATCTCCGAGCTGAATGATTACAGCTGCAGCTTGATAGGGTAGGATCGTGGGGCCATAGGGAATAAACTCCGCTGTCCTAGATTCAATCGGCGTTGGGGTGCTGGAAGAGAGATAAAGGCTCATTTGTGTCCTCTTCGCACCAGCGGGGTAAGTAGCAAATACTAGGAATTATCTCCACGGTGAATTAGTACAGCTGCAGCTTGTTCATGTACGAAGGTCGGGTCTTAGCGAGTGACCCCCGCTGTTTTCAGAGGTAGGATGTGCTTAGTGTTGCTGGAAGAGAGATAAAGGTTCACCTGTGTCCTCTAGGCACCAGCAGGAAATAGCTCCACGGTGAATGAGAACAGCTGCAACTTGTTAAGGTAGCCTGGTCGGGACATAGCGAGTGAACTCGGCTATTCTCCATAGGATCTGCTTTATGGTGCTGGAAGAGAGATAAAGGCTCATTGATATACTGTACGAACAACGCAGGTAAGTATCTGTATATCAGGGAATATCTCCTCGGTGAATGAGAACAGCTGCAGCTTGTTTGGGTAGGCCTTCGGGCCAAAGCGCGAAAACTCCGCTGTCTTCGATTGGAACTGCTTTGTGATGCTGGAATAGAGAAGGGCTCATTTATGACCTGTACTCACCACCGGGGTGAGTTGTGGTACATCAGGAAATATCTCCTCGCGTAAGGGGAACAGCTGAATCTTCAGGTCATCTTTCAGGCCACAGCGGTTGAACAGTGCTGTTCTAGAGAAGACATGCTTTGTGGTGGTGGAAGACAGAAAATGCTCATTTGTGTCTGTACGCACCACCGGGGTAAGTACCTGTACATCACAGAATGTATCCGTCGTGAATCCCAGCGGCTGCTGCTTGTTAAAGTAGGCCGTTCTGGCCATAGCCAAGGAACTCCGCTGTCCTCGATTGGATCTGCTTTGTGGTGCTGGAAGAGAGATAAAGGCTCATTAATGTCCTGTTCGCAACAACGCGTAAGTTGCGGTCTATCAGGGAATATGTCCTGGGAGAATGAGAACAGCTACAACTTGTTAGGTGTAGTATGCCGGTCGTGGCCTATTGAGTGAACGACGCTTTCCCCCACAAGTTCGCCTTTGTGGTGCTGGAAGAGAGTTAAAGGCGCATTTGTGTACTGTAAGCACCACAGGGCTAAGTAGCTGGATATCTGGGAAATCTCCTCAGAGAATGAGAACAAATGCAGCTAGGTCGGTTAGGCCGTGCGGGCCATAGCGAGTGAACCCCGTGATTCTCGGTTGCATCTGATTTGTGCACGGGAAGAGAGATATAGGCTCATTTGTGTCCTCTAGGCACCAGCGGGGTGGGTAGGAAATACAAAGAAATATCTCCACGGTGAATTCGTACAGCTGCAGCTTGTTCATGTACGCTGGCTGGGACTTAGCGAGTGACCCCCGCTGTTCTCAGAGGTAGGATGTGCTCTGTGTTGCTGGAAGAGAGGCTCACGTGTCCTGTAGGCACCAGCGGGGTAAGTCTCCCTATATCAGGGACTGTCTCCTGAGTGAATGAGAACAGCTGCTGCTCCGTACTGTAGGCCGGTCAGGCCATAGCGAGTGAACGCCACTGTCCTCCATAGGGTCTGCTATATTGAGTAAACGCCGCTGTCCTTGACAAGATCTGCATTGGTGTGCTGGAAGAGCGATAAAGGATAATTTATGTATTTTACGCAACACCGAGATGAATAGCTATATACCTTCTCAGTGAATGAGAACAGCTCTAGCTTGTTATTGGAGGCCTGACGGGCCATAGAGAGTAAACTCCGCTGTCCTAGATCGAATCTGCGTGGTGGTGCTGGAATTGAGATAAAGGCTCATTTACATCCTGTATGCACCACAGGGGCAACTAGCTGTACATCACGTAACATCTCCTCGGTGAATGAGAACAGCTGCAGCTTGTTAGAGTAGGCTGATCGGGCGGGCCATAGACAGTGAACTCCTCTGTCCTCGATTGGATCGCTATGTGGTGCTGGAAGAGTGATCAAGGCTCATTTATAATCTCTCTACACCACCGGGTAAGTAGCTGTATATCAGAAAATACCTCCGAGCTGAATGATTACAGCTGCAGCTTGATAGGTAAGCTCGTGGGGCCATAGCGAATAAACTCCGCTGTCCTAGTATTAATCGGCTTAGGGGTGCTGGAAGAGAGATAAAGGCTCCTTTGAGTCCTCTTCACACCAGCGGGGTAACTAATTATATAGCAGGAAATAGCTCCACGGTGAATGAGACCAGCTGCAGCTTGTTAAGGTAGCCTGGTGGGAACATTGCGAGTGAAATCCGCTCTTCTCGAAGGGATCTGCTTTAAAGTGCTGGAAGAGAAATAAAGGCTACACGCACAATGGAGGTAAGTAGCTGTATATCAGGAAATATCTCCGAGCTGAATGATTACAGCTGCAGCTTGATAGGGTAGGATCGTGGGGCCATAGGGAATAAACTCCGCTGTCCTAGATTCAATCGGCGTTGGGGTGCTGGAAGAGAGATAAAGGCTCATTTGTGTCCTCTTCGCACCAGCGGGGTAAGTAGCAAATACTAGGAATTATCTCCACGGTGAATTAGTACAGCTGCAGCTTGTTCATGTGCGAAGGTCGGGTCTTAGCGAGTGACCCCCGCTGTTTTCAGAGGTAGGATGTGCTTAGTGTTGCTGGAAGAGAGATAAAGGTTCACCTGTGTCCTCTAGGCACCAGCAGGAAATAGCTCCACGGTGAATGAGAACAGCTGCAACTGGTTAAGGTAGCCTGGTCGGGACATAGCGAGTGAACTCGGCTATTCTCCATAGGATCTGCTTTATGGTGCTGGAAGATAGATAAAGGCTCATTGATATACTGTACGAACAACGCAGGTAAGTATCTGTATATCAGGGAATATCTCCTCGGTGAATGAGAACAGCTGCAGCTTGTTTGGGTAGGCCTTCGGGCCAAAGCGCGAAAACTCCGCTGTCTTCGATTGGAACTGCTTTGTGATGCTGGAATAGAGAAGGGCTCATTTATGACCTGTACTCACCACCGGGGTGAGTTGTGGTACATCAGGAAATATCTCCTCGCGTAAGGGGAACAGCTGAATCTTCAGGCCATCTTTCAGGCCACAGCGGTTGAACAGTGCTGTTCTAGAGAAGACATGCTTTGTGGTGGTGGAAGACAGAAAATGCTCATTTGTGTCTGTACGCACCACCGGGGTAAGTACCTGTACATCACAGAATGTATCCGTCGTGAATCCGAGCGGCTGCTGTTTGTTAAAGTAGGCCGTTCTGGCCATAGCCAAGGAACTCCGCTGTCCTCGATTGGATCTGCTTTGTGGTGCTGGAAGAGAGATAAAGGCTCATTAATGTCCTGTTCGCAACAACCCGTAAGTTGCGGTCTATCAGGGAATATGTCCTGGGAGAATGAGAACAGCTACAACTTGTTAGGTCTAGTATGCCGGTCGTGGCCTATTGAGTGAACGACGCTTTCCTCCACAGGTTCGCCTTTGTGGTGCTGGAAGAGAGTTAAAGGCGCATTTGTGTACTGTAAGCACCACAGGGCTAAGTAGCTGGATATCTGGGAAATCTCCTCAGAGAATGAGAACAAATGCAGCTAGGTCGGTTAGGCCGTGCGGGCCATAGCGAGTGAACCCCGTGATCCTCGGTTGCATCTGATTTGTGCTCGGGAAGAGAGATATAGGCTCATTTGTGTCCTCTAGGCACCAGCGGGGTGGGTAGGAAATACAAAGAAATATCTCCATGGTGAATTCGTACAGCTGCAGCTTGTTCATGTACGCTGGCTGGGACTTAGCGAGTGACCCCCGCTGTTCTCAGAGGTAGGATGTGCTCTGTGTTGCTGGAAGAGAGATAAAGGCTCACGTGTCCTGTAGGCACCAGCGGGGTAAGTCTCCCTATATCAGGGACTGTCTCCTGAGTGAATGAGAACAGCTGCTGCTCCGTACTGTAGGCCGGTCAGGCCATAGCGAGTGAACGCCACTGTCCTCCATAGGGTCTGCTATATTGAGTAAACGCCGCTGTCCTTGACAAGATCTGCATTGGTGTGCTGGAAGAGCGATAAAGGATAATTTATGTATTTTACGCACCACCGAGATGAATAGCTATATACCTTCTCAGTGAATGAGAACAGCTGCAGCTTGTTATTGGAGGCCTGACCGGCCATAGAGAGTAAACTCCGCTGTCCTATATCGAATCTGCGTGGTGGTGCTGGAATTGAGATAAAGGCTCATTTACATCCTGTATGCACCACAGGGGCAACTAGCTGTACATCACGTAACATCTCCTCGGTGAATGAGAACAGCTGCAGCTTGTTAGAGTAGGCTGATCGGGCGGGCCATAGACAGTGAACTCCTCTGTCCTCGATTGGATCGCTATGTGGTGCTGGAAGAGTGATCAACCCTCATTTATAATCTCTCTGATTACAGCTGCAGCTTGATAGGTAGGCTCGTGGGGCCATAGCGAATAAACTCCGCTGTCCTAGTTTCAATCGGCTTACGGGTGCTGGAAGAGAGATAAAGGCTCCTTTGAGTCCTCTTCACACCAGCGGGGTAACTAATTATATAGCAGGAAATAGCTCCACGGTGAATGAGAACAGCTGCAGCTTGTTAGAGTAGGCTGATCGGGCGGGCCATAGACAGTGAACTCCTCTGTCCTCGATTGGATCGCTATGTGGTGCTGGAAGAATGATTAAGGCTCATTTATAATCTCTCTGTGTATCAGGAAATATCTGCGAGCTGAATGATTACAGCTGCAGCATGATAGGTAGGCTCGTGGGGCCATAGCGAATATACTCCGCTGTCCTAGTTTCAATCGGCTTAGGGGTGCTGGAAGAGAGATAAAGGCTCCTTTGTGTCCTCTTCGCACCAGGAAATACCTCCACGGTGAATGAGAACAGCTGCAGCTTGTTAAGGTAGCCTGGTGGGAACATTGCGAGTGAACTCCGCTCTTCTCAAAGGGATCTGCTTTAAAGTGCTGGAAGAGAAATAAAGGCTACACGCACAATGGAGGTAAGTAGCTGTATATCAGGAAATATCTCCGAGCTGAATGATTACAGCTGCAGCTTGATAGGGTAGGATCGTGGGGCCATAGGGAATAAACTCCGCTGTCCTAGATTCAATCGGCGTTGGGGTGCTGGAAGAGAGATAAAGGCTCATTTGTGTCCTCTTCGCACCAGCGGGGTAAGTAGCAAATGTTAGGAAATATCTCCACGGTGAATTAGTACAGCTGCAGCTTGTTCATGTACAAAGGTCGGGTCTTAGCGAGTGACCCCCGCTGTTTTCAGAGGTAGGATGTGCTTAGTGTTGCTGGAAGAGTGATAAAGGTTCACCTGTGTCCTCTAGGCACCAGCTGGAAATAGCTCCACGATGAATGAGAACAGGTGCAACTTGTTAAGGTAGCCTGGTCGGGACATAGCGAGTGAAATCGGGTATTCTCCATAGGACCGGCTTTATGGTGCTGAAAGAGAGATAAAGCCTCATTGATATACTTTTATCTCTCTCACCTCACCAAAAATCAGATTCTTCTGAGGAGTTCCCAGTACATTATCCTTTCCCCTGTGTAATTACCTTAACAAGCTCCAGCTGTTTTTATTCTCAGAAGGTTTGCTCCCTGATATACAGTTCCCTACCCCCTTCGTAAGTGCAGGTCCTAAATGAGCTTTTTTTCTCTGTTCCCTCACCATAATCCAGATTCTTTTGGGGAGTTTCCAGTACAGGATCCATACCAGGAAGTTCTTAATTTATTAAGCTACTGTTTTCTTAATCTCAGTGGAGATATTTACTGATAAACAGCTACCTACGCAGCATGTTCATGTCGTTCCTAAATGAGCTTTTATCTCTCTCCACTCACCACAACTCAGATTCTTCTGCGGAGTTCCCAGTACATTATCCTTTCCCCTGTGTAATTACCTTAACTAGTTCCAGCTGTTTTTATTCTCAGAAGGTTTGCTCCCTGATACACAGCTGCCTACCCCCTTCGTAAGTGCAGGTCCTAAATGAGCTTTTTTCTCTGTTCCCTCACCACAATCCAGATTCTTTTGGGGAGTTACCAGTACAGTAACCATACCAGGAAGTACTTAATTTATTAAGCTACTGCTTTTCTTAATCTCAGTGGAGATATTTACTGATAAACAGCTACCTACGCAGCATGTTCATGTCGTTCCTAAATGAGCTTTTATCTCTCTCCCCTCACGACAAATCACATTCTTCTGAGGAGTTCCCAGTACATTATCCTTTCCCCTGTGTAATTACCTTAACAAGCTCCAGCTGTTTTTATTCTCAGAAGGTTTACTCCCTGATATACAGCTGCCTACCCCCTTCGTAAGTGCAGGTCCTAAATGAGCTTTTTTCTCTGTTCCCTCACCACAATCCAGATTCTTTTGGGGAGTTACCAGTACAGTAACTAAACCAGGAAGTACTTAATTTATTAAGCTACTGCTTTTCTTAATCTCAGTGGAGATATTTATTGATAAACAGCTACCTACGCAGCATGTTCATGTCGTACCTAAATGAGCTTTTATCTCTCTCCGCTCACCACAAATCAGATTCTTCTGAGGAGTTCCCAGTACATTATCCTTTCCCCTGTGTAATTACCTTAACAAGCTCCTGCTGTTTTTATTCTCAGAAGGTTTAATCACTGATATACAGCTGCCTACCCCCTTCGTAAGTGCAGGTCCTAAATGAGCTTTTTTCTCTGTTCCCTCACCACAATCCAGATTCTTTTGGGGAGTTACCAGTACAGTATCCATAGCAGGAAGTACTTAATTTATTAAGCTACTGCTTTTCTTAATCTCGGTGGAGATATTTACTGATAAACAGCTACCTACGCAGCATGTTCATGACGTTCCTAAATGAGCTTTTATCTCTCTGCCCTCACCACAAATCAGATTCTTCTGAGGAGTTCCCAGTACATTATCCTTTCCCCTGTGTAATTACCTTACCAAGCTCCAGCTGTTTTTATTCTCAGAAGGTTTACTCCCTGATATACAGCTGCCTACCCCCTTCGTAAGTGCAGGTCCTAAATGAGCTTTTTTCTCTGTTCCCTCACCACAATCCAGATTCTTTTGGGGAGTTACCAGTACAGTAACCATACCAGGAAGTACTTAATTTATTAAGCTACTGCTTTTCTTAATCTCAGTGGAGATATGTACTGATAAACAGCTACCTACGCAGCATGTTCATGTCGTTCCTAAATGAGCTTTTATCTCTCTCCCCTCACCACAAATCAGATTCTTCTGAAGAATTCCCAGTACATTATCCTTTCCCCTGTGTAATTATCTTAACAAGCTCCAGCTGTTTTTATTCTCAGAAGGTTTACTCCCTGATATACAGCTGCCTACCCCCTTCGTAAGTGCAGGTCCTAAATGAGCTTTTTTCTCTGTTCCCTCACCACAATCCAGATTCTTTTGGGGAGTTACCAGTACAGTAACCATACCAGGAAGTACTTAATTTATTAAGCTACTGCTTTTCTTAATCTCAGTGGAGATATTTACTGATAAACAGCTACCTACGCAGCATGTTCATGTCGTTCCTAAATGAGCTTTTATCTCGCTCCCCTCACCACAAATCAGATTCTTCTGAGGAGTTCCCAGTACATTATCCTTTCCCCTGTGTAATTACCTTAACAAGCTCCAGCTGTTTTTATTCTCACAAGGTTTACTCCCTGATAGACAGCTGCCTACCCCCTTCGTAAGTGCAGGTCCTAAATGAGCTTTTTTCTCTGTTCCCTCACCACAATCCCGATTCTTTTGGGGAGTTACCAGTACAGTACCCATACCAGGAAATACTTAATTTATTAAGCTACTGCTTTTCTTAATCTCAGTGGAGATATTTACTGATAAACAGCTACCTACGCAGCATGTACATGTCGTTCCTAAATGAGCTTTTATCTCTCTCCCCTCACCACAAATCAGACTTTTCTGAGGAGTTCCCAGTACATTATCCTTTCCCCTGTGTAATTACCTTAACAAGCTCCAGGTGTTTTTATTCTCACAAGGTTTACTCCCTGATATACAGCTGCCTAACCCTTCGTAAGTGCAGGTCCTAAATGAGCTTTTTTCTCTATTCCCTCACCACAATCCAGATTCTTTTGGGGAGTTACCAGTACAGTAACCATACCAGGAAGTACTTAATTTATTAAGCTACTGCTTTTCTTAATCTCAGTGGAGATATTTACTGATAAACAGCTACCTACGAAGCATGTTCATGTCGTTCCTAAATGAGCTTTTATCTCTCTGCCCTCACCACAAATCAGATTCTTCTGAGGAGTTCCCAGTACATTATCCTTTCCCCTGTGTAATTACCTTACCAAGCTCCAGCTGTTTTTATTCTCACAAGGTTTACTCCATGATAAACAGCTGCCTACCCCCTTCGTAAGTGCAGGTCCTAAATGAGCTTTTTTCTCTGTTCCCTCACCACAATCCAGATTCTTTTGGGGAGTTACCAGTACAGTAACCATACCAGGAAGTACTTAATTTATTAAGCTACTGCTTTTCTTAATCTCAGTGGAGATATTTACTGATAAACAGGTACCTACGCAGCATGTTCATGTCGTTCCTAAATGAGCTTTTATCTCTCTCCCCTCACGACAAATCAGATTCTTCTGAGGAGTTCCCAGTACATTATCCTTTCCCCTGTGTAATTACCTTAACCAGCTCCAGCTGTTTTTATTCTCAGAAGGTTTACTCCCTGATATACAGCTGCCTACCCCCTTCGTAAGTGCAGGTCCTAAATGAGCTTTTTTCTCTGTTCCCTCACCACAATCCAGATTCTTTTGGGGAGTTACCAGTACAGTAACCAAACCAGGAAGTACTTAATTTATTAAGCTACTGCTTTTCTTAATCTCAGTTGAGATATTTACTGATAAACAGCTACCTACGCAGCATGTTCATGTCGTTCCTAAATGAGCTTTTATCTCTCTCCGCTCACCACAAATCAGATTCTTCTGAGGAGTTCCCAGTACATTATCCTTTCCCCTGTGTAATTACCTTAACAAGCTCCTGCTGTTTTTATTCTCAGAAGGTTTAATCACTGATATACAGCTGCCTACCCCCTTCGTAAGTGCAGGTCCTAAATGAGCTTTTTTCTCTGTTCCCTCACCACAATCCAGATTCTTTTGGGGAGTTACCAGTACAGTATCCATAGCAGGAAGTACTTAATTTATTAAGCTACTGCTTTTCTTAATCTCGGTGGAGATATTTACTGATAAACAGCTACGTATGTAACATGTTCATGTCGTTCCTAAATGAGCTTTTATCTCTCTCCCCTCACCACAATTCAGATTCTTCTGAGGAGTTCCCAGTACATTATACTTTCCCCTGTGTAATTACCTTAACAAGCTCCAGTTGTTTTTATTCTCAGAAGGTTTACTCCCTGATATACAGCTGCCTACCCCCTTCGTAAGTGCAGGTCCTAAATGAGCTTTTTTCTCTGTTCCCTCACCACAATCCAGATTCTTTTGGGGAGTTACCAGTACAGTAACCATACCAGGAAGTACTTAATTTATTAAGCTACTGCTTTTCTTAATCTCAGTGGAGATATTTACTGATAAACAGCTACCTACGCAGCATGTTCATGACGTTCCTAAATGAGCTTTTATCTCTCTGCCCTCACCACAAATCAGATTCTTCTGAGGAGTTCCCAGTACATTATCCTTTCCCCTGTGTAATTACCTTAACAAGCTCCAGCTGTTTTTATTCTCAGAAGGTTTACTCCCTGATATACAGCTGCCTACCCCCTTCGTAAGTGCAGGTCCTAAATGAGCTTTTTTCTCTGTTCCCTCACCACAATCCAGATTCTTTTGGGGAGTTACCAGTACAGTAACCATACCAGGAAGTACTTAATTTATTAAGCTACTGCTTTTCTTAATCTCAGTGGAGATATGTACTGATAAACAGCTACCTACGCAGCATGTTCGTGTCGTTCCTAAATGAGCTTTTATCTCTCTCCCCTCACCACAAATCAGATTCTTCTGAAGAATTCCCAGTACATTATCCTTTCCCCTGTGTAATTATCTTAACAAGCTCCAGCTGTTTTTATTCTCAGAAGGTTTACTCCCTGATATACAGCTGCCTACCCCCTTCGTAAGTGCAGGTCCTAAATGAGCTTTTTTCTCTGTTCCCTCACCACAATCCAGATTCTTTTGGGGAGTTACCAGTACAGTAACCATACCAGGAAGTACTTAATTTATTAAGCTACTGCTTTTCTTAATCTCAGTTTAGATATTTACTGATAAACAGCTACCTATGCAGCATGTTCATGTCGTTCCTAAATGAGCTTTTAACTCTCTCCCCTCACGACAAATCAGGTTCTTCTGAAGAGTTCCCAGTACATTATCCTTTCCCCTGTGTAATTACCTTACCAAGCTCCAGCTGTTTTTATTCTCAGAAGGTTTACTCCCTGATATACAGCTGCCTACCCCCTTCGTAAGTGCAGGTACTAAATGAGCTTTTTTCTCTGTTCCCTCACCACAATCCAGATTCTTTTGTGGAGTTACCAGTACAGTAACCATACCAGGAAGTACTTAATTTATTAAGCTACTGCTTTTCTTAATCTCAGTGGAGATATTTACTGATAAACAGCTACCTACGCAGCATGTTCATGTCGTTCCTAAATGAGCTTTTATCTCGCTCCCCTCACCACAAATCAGATTCTTCTGAGGAGTTCCCAGTACATTATCCTTTCCCCTGTGTAATTACCTTAACAAGCTCCAGCTGTTTTTATTCTCACAAGGTTTACTCCCTGATAGACAGCTGCCTACCCCCGTCGTAAGTGCAGGTCCTAAATGAGCTTTTTTCTCTGTTCCCTCACCACAATCCCGATTCTTTTGGGGAGTTACCAGTACAGTACCCATACCAGGAAGTACTTAATTTATTAAGCTACTGCTTTTCTTAATCTCAGTGGAGATATTTACTGATAAACAGCTACCTACGCAGCATGTACATGTCGTTCCTTAATGAGCTTTTATCTCTCTCCCCTCACGACAAATCAGACTTTTCTGAGGAGTTCCCAGTACATTATCCTTTCCCCTGTGTAATTACCTTAACAAGCTCCAGGTGTTTTTATTCTCAGAAGGTTTACTCCCTGATATACAGCTGCCTAACCCTTCGTAAGTGTAGGTCCTAAATGAGCTTTTTTCTCTATTCCCTCACCACAATCCAGATTCTTTTGGGGAGTTACCAGTACAGTAACCATACCAGGAAGTACTTAATTTATTAAGCTACTGCTTTTCTTAATCTCAGTGGAGATATTTACTGATAAACAGCTACCTACGAAGCATGTTCATGTCGTTCCTAAATGAGCTTTTATCTCTCTGCCCTCACCACAAATCAGATTCTTCTGAGGAGTTCCCAGTACATTATCCTTTCCCCTGTGTAATTACCTTAACAAGCTCCAGCTGTTTTTATTCTCAGAAGGTTTACTCCCTGATAAACAGCTGCCTACCCCCTTCGTAAGTGCAGGTCCTAAATGAGCTTTTTTCTCTGTTCCCTCACCACAATCCAGATTCTTTTGGGGAGTTACCAGTACAGTAACCATACCAGGAAGTACTTAATTTATTAAGCTACTACTTTTCTTAATCTCAGTGGAGATATTTACTGATAAACAGCTACCTACGCAGCATGTTCATGTCGTTCCTGAATGAGCTTTTATCTCTCTCCCCTCACGACAAATCAGATTCTTCTGAGGAGTTCCCAGTACATTATCCTTTCCCCTGTGTAATTACCTTAACAAGCTCCAGCTGTTTTTATTCTCAGAAGGTTTACTCCCTGATATACAGCTGCCTACCCCCTTCGTAAGTGCAGGTCCTAAATGAGCTTTTTTCTCTGTTCCCTCACCACAATCCAGATTCTTTTGGGGAGTTACCAGTACAGTAACCAAACCAGGAAGTACTTAATTTATTAAGCTACTGCTTTTCTTAATCTCAGTGGAGATATTTACTGATAAACAGCTACCTACGCAGCATGTTCATGTCGTTCCTAAATGAGCTTTTATCTCTCTCCGCTCACCACAAATCAGATTCTTCTGAGGAGTTCCCAGTACATTATCCTTTCCCCTGTGTAATTACCTTAACAAGCTCCTGCTGTTTTTATTCTCAGAAGGTTTAATCACTGATATACAGCTGCCTACCCCCTTCGTAAGTGCAGGTCCTAAATGAGCTTTTTTCTCTGTTCCCTCACCACAATCCAGATTCTTTTGGGGAGTTACCAGTACAGTATCCATAGCAGGAAGTACTTAATTTATTAAGCTGCTGCTTTTCTTAATCTCGGTGGAGATATTTACTGATAAACAGCTACGTATGTAACATGTTCATGTCGTTCCTAAATGAGCTTTTATCTCTCTCCCCTCACCGCAAATCAGATTCTTCTGAGGAGTTCCCAGTACATTATACTTTCCCCTGTGTAATTACCTTAACAAGCTCCAGTTGTTTTTATTCTCAGAAGGTTTACTCCCTGATATACAGCTGCCTACCCCCTTCGTAAGTGCAGGTCCTAAATGAGCTTTTTTCTCTCTTCCCTCACCACAATCCAGATTCTTTTGGGGAGTTACCAGTACAGTAACCATACCAGGAAGTACTTAATTTATTAAGCTACTGCTTTTCTTAATCTCAGTGGAGATATGTACTGATAAACAGCTACCTACGCAGCATGTTTATGTCGTTCCTAAATGAGCTTTTATCTCTCTCCCCTCACCACAAATCAGATTCTTCTGAAGAATTCCCAGTACATTATCCTTTCCCCTGTGTAATTATCTTAACAAGCTCCAGCTGTTTTTATTCTCAGAAGGTTTACTCCCTGATATACAGCTGCCTACCCCCTTCGTAAGTGCAGGTCCTAAATGAGCTTTTTTCTCTGTTCCCTCACCACAATCCAGATTCTTTTGGGGAGTTACCAGTACAGTAACCATACCAGGAAGTACTTAATTTATTAAGCTACTGCTTTTCTTAATCTCAGTTTAGATATTTACTGATAAACAGCTACCTATGCAGCATGTTCATGTCGTTCCTAAATGAGCTTTTAACTCTCTCCCCTCACCACAAATCAGATTCTTCTGAAGAGTTCCCAGTACATCATCCTTTCCCCTGTGTAATTACCTTACCAAGCTCCAGCTGTTTTTATTCTCAGAAGGTTTACTCGCTGATATACAGCTGCCTACCCCCTTCGTAAGTGCAGGTATTAAATGAGCTTTTTTCTCTGTTCCCTCACCACAATCCAGATTCTTTTGGGGAGTTACCAGTACAGTAACCATACCAGGAAGTACTTAATTTATTAAGCTACTGCTTTTCTTAATCTCAGTGGAGATATTTACTGATAAACAGCTACCTACGCAGCATGTTCATGTCGTTCATAAATGAGCTTTTATCTCGCTCCCCTCACCACAAATCAGATTCTTCTGAGGTGTTCCAAGTACATTATCCTTTCCCCTGTGTAATTACCTTAACAAGCTCCAGCTGTTTTTATTCTCACAAGGTTTACTCCCTGATAGACAGCTGCCTACCCCCTTCGTAAGTGCAGGTCCTAAATGAGCTTTTTTCTCTGTTCCCTCACCACAATCCCGATTCTTTTGGGGAGTTACCAGTACAGTACCCATACCAGGAAATACTTAATTTATTAAGCTACTGCTTTTCTTAATCTCAGTGGAGATATTTACTGATAAACAGCTACCTACGCAGCATGTACATGTCGTTCCTAAATGAGCTTTTATCTCTCTCCCCTCACCACAAATCAGACTTTTCTGAGGAGTTCCCAGTACATTATCCTTTCCCCTGTGTAATTACCTTATCAAGCTCCAGGTGTTTTTATTCTCACAAGGTTTACTCCCTGATATACAGCTGCCTAACCCTTCGTAAGTGCAGGTCCTAAATGAGCTTTTTTCTCTGTTCCCTCACCACAATCCAGATTCTTTTGGGGAGTTACCAGTACAGTATCCATACCAGGAAGTACTTAATTTATTAAGCTACTGCTTTTCTTAATCTCAGTTTAGATATTTACTGATAAACAGGTACCTACGCAGCATGTTCATGTCGTTCCTAAATGAGCTTTTATCTCTCTGCCCTCACCACAAATCAGATTCTTCTGAGGAGTTCCCTGTACATTATCCTTTCCCCTGTGTAATTACCTTAACAAGCTCCAGCTGTTTTTATTCTCAGAAGGTTTACTCCCTGATATACAGCTGCCTACCCCCTTCGTAAGTGCAGGTCCTAAATGAGCTTTTTTCTCTGTTCCCTCACCACAATCCAGATTCTTTTGGGGAGTTACCAGTACAGTAACCATACCAGGAAGTACTTAATTTATTAAGCTACTGCTTTTCTTAATCTCAGTGGAGATATGTACTGATAAACAGCTACCTACGCAGCATGTTCGTGTCGTTCCTAAATGAGCTTTTATCTCTCTCCCCTCACCACAAATCAGATTCTTCTGAAGAATTCCCAGTACATTATCCTTTCCCCTGTGTAATTATCTTAACAAGCTCCAGCTGTTTTTATTCTCAGAAGGTTTACTCCCTGATATACAGCTGCCTACCCCCTTCGTAAGTGCAGGTCCTAAATGAGCTTTTTTCTCTGTTCCCTCACCACAATCCAGATTCTTTTGGGGAGTTACCAGTACAGTAACCATACCAGGAAGTACTTAATTTATTAAGCTACTGCTTTTCTTAATCTCAGTTTAGATATTTACTGATAAACAGCTACCTATGCAGCATGTTCATGTCGTTCCTAAATGAGCTTTTAACTCTCTCCCCTCACCACAAATCAGATTCTTCTGAAGAGTTCCCAGTACATCATCCTTTCCCCTGTGTAATTACCTTACCAAGCTCCAGCTGTTTTTATTCTCAGAAGGTTTACTCCCTGATATACAGCTGCCTACCCCCTTCGTAAGTGCAGGTACTAAATGAGCTTTTTTCTCTGTTCCCTCACCACAATCCAGATTCTTTTGGGGAGTTACCAGTACAGTAACCATACCAGGAAGTACTTAATTTATTAAGCTACTGCTTTTCTTAAAATCAGTGGAGATATTTACTGATAAACAGCTACCTACGCAGCATGTTCATGTCGTTCATAAATGAGCTTTTATCTCGCTCCCCTCACCACAAATCAGATTCTTCTGTGGTGTTCCCAGTACATTATCCTTTCCCCTGTGTAATTACCTTAACAAGCTCCAGCTGTTTTTATTCTCACAAGGTTTACTCCCTGATAGACAGCTGCCTACCCCCTTCGTAAGTGCAGGTCCTAAATGAGCTTTTTTCTCTGTTCCCTCACCACAATCCCGATTCTTTTGGGGAGTTACCAGTACAGTACCCATACCAGGAAATACTTAATTTATTAAGCTACTGCTTTTCTTAATCTCAGTGGAGATATTTACTGATAAACAGCTACCTACGCAGCATGTACATGTCGTTCCTAAATGAGCTTTTATCTCTCTCCCCTCACCACAAATCAGACTTTTCTGAGGAGTTCCCAGTACATTATCCTTTCCCCTGTGTAATTACCTTAACAAGCTCCAGGTGTTTTTATTCTCACAAGGTTTACTCCCTGATATACAGCTGCCTAACCTTCGTAAGTGCAGGTCCTAAATGAGCTTTTTTCTCTGTTCCCTCACCACAATCCAGATTCTTTTGGGGAGTTACCAGTACAGTAACCATACCAGGAAGTACTTAATTTATTAAGCTACTGCTTTTCTTAATCTCAGTTTAGATATTTACTGATAAATAGCTACCTACGAAGCATGTTCATGTCGTTCCTAAATGAGCTTTTATCTCTCTGCCCTCACCACAAATCAGATTCTTCTGAGGAGTTCCCAGTACATTATCCTTTCCCCTGTGTAATTACCTTACCAAGCTCCAGCTGTTTTTATTCTCACAAGGTTTACTCCCATGATAAACAGCTGCCTACCCCCTTCGTAAGTGCAGGTCCTAAATGAGCTTTTTTCTCTGTTCCCTCACCACAATCCAGATTCTTTTGGGGAGTTACCAGTACAGTAACCATACCAGGAAGTACTTAATTTATTAAGCTACTGCTTTTCTTAATCTCAGTGGAGATATTTACTGATAAACAGGTACCTACGCAGCATGTTCATGTCGTTCCTAAATGAGCTTTTATCTCGCTCCCCTCACCACAAATCAGATTCTTCTGAGGAGTTCCCAGTACATTATCCTTTCCCCTGTGTAATTACCTTAACAAGCTCCAGCTGTTTTTATTCTCACAAGGTTTACTCCCTGATAGACAGCTGCCTACCCCCCTTCGTAAGTGCAGGTCCTAAATGAAGCTTTTTTCTCTGTTCCCTCACCACAATCCCGATTCTTTTGGGGAGTTACCAGTACAGTACACATACCAGGAAGTACTTAATTTATTAAGCTACTGCTTTTCTTAATCTCAGTGGAGATATTTACTGATAAACAGCTACCTACGGCAGCATGTACATGTCGTTTCCTTAATGAGCTTTTATCTCTCTCCCCTCACGACAAATCAGACTTTTCTGAGGAGTTCCCAGTACATTATCCTTTCCCCTGTGTAATTACCTTAACAAGCTCCAGGTGTTTTTATTCTCACAAGGTTTACTCCTGATATACAGCAGCCTAACCCTTCGTAAGTGCAGGTCCTAAATGAGCTTTTTTCTCTATTCCCTCACCACAATCCAGATTCTTTTGGGGAGTTACCAGTACAGTAACCATACCAGGAAGTACTTAATTTATTAAGCTACTGCTTTTCTTAATCTCAGTGGAGATATTTACTGATAAACAGCTACCTACGAAGCATGTTCATGTCGTTCCTAAATGAGCTTTTATCTCTCTGCCCTCACCACAAATCAGATTCTTCTGAGGAGTTCCCAGTACATTATCCTTTCCCCTGTGTAATTACCTTAACAAGCTCCAGCTGTTTTTATTCTCAGAAGGTTACTCCCTGATAAACAGCTGCCTACCCCCTTCGTAAGTGCAGGTCCTAAATGAGCTTTTTTCTCTGTTCCCTCACCACAATCCAGATTCTTTTGGGGAGTTACCAGTACAGTAACCATACCAGGAAGTACTTAATTTATTAAGCTACTACTTTCTTAATCTCAGTGGAGATATTTACTGATAAACAGCTACCTACGCAGCATGTTCATGTCGTTCCTAAATGAGCTTTTATCTCTCTCCGCTCACCACAAATCAGATTCTTCTGAGGAGTTCCCAGTACATTATCCTTTCCCCTGTGTAATTACCTTAACAAGCTCCTGCTGTTTTTATTCTCAGAAGGTTTAATCACTGATATACAGCTGCCTACCCCCTTCGTAAGTGCAGGTCCTAAATGAGCTTTTTTCTCTGTTCCCTCACCACAATCCAGATTCTTTTGGGAGTTACCAGTACAGTATCCATAGCAGGAAGTACTTAATTTATTAAGCTGCTGCTTTTCTAATCTCGGTGGAGATATTTACTGATAAACAGCTACGTATGTAACATGTTCATGTCGTTCCTAAATGAGCTTTTATCTCTCTCCCCTCACCGCAAATCAGATTCTTCTGAGGAGTTCCCAGTACATTATACTTTCCCCTGTGTAATTACCTTAACAAGCTCCAGTTGTTTTTATTCTCAGAAGGTTTACTCCCTGATATACAGCTGCCTACCCCCTTCGTAAGTGCAGGTCCTAAATGAGCTTTTTTCTCTCTTCCCTCACCACAATCCAGATTCTTTTGGGGAGTTACCAGTACAGTAACCATACCAGGAAGTACTTAATTTATTAAGCTACTGCTTTTCTTAATCTCAGTGGAGATATGTACTGATAAACAGCTACCTACGCAGCATGTTCATGTCGTTCCTAAATGAGCTTTTATCTCTCTCCCTCACCACAAATCAGATTCTTCTGAAGAATTCCCAGTACATTATCCTTTCCCCTGTGTAATTATCTTAACAAGCTCCAGCTGTTTTTATTCTCAGAAGGTTTACTCCCTGATATCAGCTGCCTACCCCCTTCGTAAGTGCAGGTCCTAAATGAGCTTTTTTCTCTGTTCCCTCACCACAATCCAGATTCTTTTGGGGAGTTACCAGTACAGTAACCATACCAGGAAGTACTTAATTTATTAAGCTACTGCTTTTCTTAATCTCAGTTTAGATATTTACTGATAAACAGCTACCTATGCAGCATGTTCATGTCGTTCCTAAATGAGCTTTTAACTCTCTCCCCTCACCACAAATCAGATTCTTCTGAAGAGTTCCCAGTAACATCATCCTTTCCCCTGTGTAATTACCTTACCAAGCTCCAGCTGTTTTTATTCTCAGAAGGTTTACTCCCTGATATACAGCTGCCTACCCCCTTCGTAAGTGCAGGTACTAAATGAGCTTTTTTCTCTGTTCCCTCACCACAATCCAGATTCTTTTGGGGAGTTACCAGTACAGTAACCATACCAGGAAGTACTTAATTTATTAAGCTACTGCTTTTCTTAATCTCAGTGGAGATATTTACTGATAAACAGCTACCTACGCAGCATGTTCATGTCGTTCATAAATGAGCTTTTATCTCGCTCCTCCCCTCACCACAAATCAGATTCTTCTGAGGTGTTCCAAGTACATTATCCTTTCCCCTGTGTAATTACCTTAACAAGCTCCAGCTGTTTTTATTCTCACAAGGTTTACTCCCTGATAGACAGCTGCCTACCCCTTCGTAAGTGCAGGTCCTAAATGAGCTTTTTTCTCTGTTCCCTCACCACAATCCTGATTCTTTTGGGGAGTTACCAGTACAGTACCCATACCAGGAAATACTTAATTTATTAAGCTACTGCTTTTCTTAATCTCAGTGGAGATATTTACTGATAAACAGCTACCTACGCAGCATGTACATGTCGTTCCTAAATGAGCTTTTATCTCTCTCCCCTCACCACAAATCAGACTTTTCTGAGGAGTTCCCAGTACATTATCCTTTCCCCTGTGTAATTACCTTAACAAGCTCCAGGTGTTTTTATTCTCACAAGGTTTACTCCCTGATATACAGCTGCCTAACCCTTCGTAAGTGCAGGTCCTAAATGAGCTTTTTTCTCTGTTCCCTCACCACAATCCAGATTCTTTTGGGGAGTTACCAGTACAGTAACCATACCAGGAAGTACTTAATTTATTAAGCTACTGCTTTTCTTAATCTCAGTTTAGATATTTACTGATAAATAGCTACCTACGAAGCATGTTCATGTCGTTCCTAAATGAGCTTTTATCTCTCTGCCCTCACCACAAATCAGATTCTTCTGAGGAGTTCCCAGTACATTATCCTTTCCCCTGTGTAATTACCTTACCAAGCTCCAGCTGTTTTTATTCTCACAAGGTTTACTCCATGATAAACAGCTGCCTACCCCCTTCGTAAGTGCAGGTCCTAAATGAGCTTTTTTCTCTGTTCCCTC